>NW_015165291.1:306391-316930 GCF_001447785.1 Gekko japonicus
GCTTTTATATATAAGGGAGATGGGTATCAAAAATGGTTGAATATTTTGACAACCATTTTGCAAGAAAATTCTCCCTGGCAACAAGGTGTTTGGAACAACAAAAGAAAATACACACTAACAAATCAAATATTGACAAGGAGCAATCACAAAATATGTTTTGAAGTAATCCCAGCAAAAAAACCCTTCATGTGTGTTGTAGGTAGTGTATTACAGGATGCAAGCATATATAACAGTTTTAGTTTAGCATCAGCATATAAAGATCAGATGTGTATTCAAATACATATCCAAATACCATACCAGTATAGAGATGTGGGGATACTAGGAAACATTGATATTTTTTGGTTTCAATATACCCAAAGAGTACCTCCCTCCCCTGCACACTCCTAACTGATGAGCATTTATGTCTGGCATCTTGAAGTAATAGGTTCCCATCTTGTTTAAAAAGCTTCTTAAGAATTAACACCCTTTCCTTCTCTATCAAAGAGGATGAACATCTCAAAGCCAATTGTGCAATTTTGAAATCTACAGTTTAGAATAATATGCATGCGCCAGCTATCTCCTGATAATAGCCTAGCTGTGGTATTTAGCACAACTGGAGTTTCTGAATTAATTGTACAGAGCATTACAGTAGTCTAGTCTCAATGTCACCATGGCATGGATCCAGGTGGCCAAATCAGCCTTCTCCAGGTAAGGGGCCATTTTTTTGAGCTAGGCTGAGTTGCAAGGAAGCCTTCTTTTGCAACTTCAATAATTTGCTTCTTCAGCAAATAATGTTGTTCCCCAAGGGTCTTAAATGAATCAGCAATGGTCAGCTGAACCCCATCAAAACTGTCCTTCAAGAACTCCATCTTCTAGCATTTCTTCTATCCTTCCAGGACTTAGTGTCAAATTGTTCACTCATAGACATTTAGCCACAGTCTCCAGGTGGTGATTTAGGAGCTGTACTTCATCACCAGGAGATTTGGATAAGGATAAACATAGCTGTGCATTATCAGCATATTGATGACAGCCAACCCTAAAACTACAAATGAGTTAGCCTAAGGTCATGGGGTTTAGGATTGTGCCCTGTGGGATCTGACAGAATATCCTGCCTCTATCCCGAAAGTCACTAAACACCTGATTAATAATTGAAGGAATAATTATATTATAAAAGAAGGGTTGAACCTTCAAACAGTGATATAATTTTTTCTTAATATTAGACATTGAATTAAATACAATAGCTTTGCTTTTTGGAGTCTAAATCCATCAACCAATGGATATTTCTCTGATCGTTCTGTTGTATTAAGCAACTAAGCACAATTAAGTTCCCAACTGTTAACTCTGTTTAGGATTGCAGTTTAAGTGATGCAGCAGTTAGGTCTGTTTAAGATGCGCAATAAGCAGACACAAGTGCTGCATTGCTTAAACTGCAATCCTAAACAGAGTGAAACTCTTCTAAATTAACTGAAGATTATCAGGATGTACTTTTATTTAAGACAGACTAGGCCCAGGCCAAATCTTCTCCTTTCATCTTCCTGTTTCCTGTTCTATGAAGTAAGCAATACTTCCAACTATGCTGTTTATAGCCACGACTGTACTTAAGAACACAAGTTCTTTCACTGGGCAAGTGTGCATTTGATAGCTACCATGTTAAAGTAGGCTTGCCAGCTTCCTGCTGGTTGCTCAAATGTTAGAGCGACCCCAGAGCTGCACTGACATCACCTCTGGGTGCATAGTGATGTTAGCATGTCACCAGTGATGCAGGGGTCATTTCCTGCAGGAGCGCACAGGAGTGGAGCTCCGGCAGTAAAGAGCCCAGGTGGCGGGCACATGCAACAAGCCCCACCCCCTGCTCCCAGCAGCCCTCAGTCAGAGCAAGAAGCAGCCAGGTAAGCTGCAGAGCTCCCCCCGGCCCCCCGGTCCAAAACAGTCCAAGTGGAACCTTTAAGACCAAGTTTTATTCAGGTACAAGCGCTCCCTCCTCTGCAAGGACAGATCTGCACGTTCTCCCAATAGCTAGCAATCCAAAACAGTCCAGTGGAGCCTGAGTGGTGGATGTTGCCTTCTGACACACTTCCAGTGAGGTCAGGGTACGTGGCATATGCAAATAAGTTATGTTAATGAGTTATGCTAATGAGCTCCTGCACCTCTTTTTCCACGAAATGACCCCTGGATGTCATCATGTTGCCCGCAAGCCCTCCTCCAACCAGTAAGTCTCCCACCAGTCGCCAGCCTTCTGCTGGCAACCCTATCTTTAGGTCATGTTAAATAGTATCTTATGAAAGCCTTTCCTCTTAGTGAGACATTTACGCATAATGTTTCATCATGAGGGTCAAGTATTTTATCCATGCCAACCAGGGGTCATTGGGGGGGGATGCGGGGGGACGCCATCCCCATCATGTTGCCCGCAAGCCCTCCTCCAACCAGTAAGTCTCCCACCAGTCGCCAGCCTTCTGCTGGCAACCCTATCTTTAGGTCATGTTAAATAGTATCTTATGAGTCTTTCCTCTTAGCAAGACATTTACGGATAATGTTTCATCATGACGGTCAAGTATTTTATCCATGCCAACACAAATATTCATGGAGGTATATGAGAAAATCAAGCTCTAGTGGTGGATAAGTCAGTGGAAATAAAAATTCTGTGGGCAGCACTGGTGGAAAAAGGGCAAATTGTTCGCCAGGAAGTCTTAGGAATGAAACTGATAACACGAGCCCAGTATTCATAATATCCTTGCATAGATCTCTGGTATGGCCACACTTGGAATACAGAACACAATTCTGGTTACTGTGTATCAAAAAGGATATTGCAGCACTGAAAGGGATACAGAAAAAGGAACAGAATTATCAAGTGTGTTGGAGTACATTACCTGTGAGAAAACACTTAGGAGCCTGAGACTTTTTAATTTAGAGAAAACATAAGAAGGAAGGGACATGATATATATTTATAAAATTATTCATTTCCCATAAGACAGAACTCACAGATGTCCAATGAAGCTACTAGAGGGTTGAATCAGCACATATAGAAAGCCACTATATGGAATTTATTTAAAGTAGCTACCATATGGCAGCTGTATGCTGACACTTAATATGTGGTTGTTGAGACTTAATATCGCTACACACCAAGTACAGATGTGTGGTAAAATGGCAAAGTGGAATGACCTTTGGAAGAAAAGGCTCAAGACCCCTTAAGAAGGTCATAGTTTTTTTCAAGAGACCTCCCCCCATCACAATATCACATTCTCATTAAACTGCTGCCAAACAAGGGATAAAAAAGAAGGGGGGGGGAGTGTTCTTTGAGATGTATAATGCTATCTGAGGTTGGGAAGGGACTTCTTCTGGGTCATATAATTCATTTTCCATCTATCAATCAACCTGGTGCTCAAGGATGTTTTTAGTTTAATAAGGCCTTCTCTGTGTACTTGCAAGCAGAAATGGCTACTGTTGTCAAACAAAAACAGCAATGTCAATTTCAGCTCCAGTCAGACAAAGAGAGAGCACTGCTTGCCAAAAGGAAAAGAACAAAATTGATAGGTCTGGGTAGGAGAGGCATGCGTATCCAGCTTCTGAAGCTTCTAAGACACAATAGAGAACAAAAGAAAGAGCAAAGCTTTAAGGCAGCGTGACAGCACCCTTTTAAGAAAAGAGTCTCTTAAAAGCTTCATAATAAGTAAGTGTTCTGAGACTGCAGGTACCATGTTCCCCTGAGTAGGTCTTTGCATTTTGCTTGGGCCAAGATAAAATTATGATTGTTTGGGGTAGTAAATTCAGGTGATGTCAAAGTCAGCCTGCCTTTTCTGTATCTTGCAGCAGTAGAACATGGTGAACATGTCCCTGCAACTCAAGGGATATGTCGGGGCCCTCTGATGACCCCTCTTTCTTTTCCGTTCACATATCAGATATTGTCAAGTCCTAAGACTTGTTCCGCTTCCACATCATCTAAATTTGCACCTTTTTGGTCTGCATTCTCTTATAAATATTTTAATGTAATTGTTATTTTTTATTTATATCATACAATGATTTTAAAATTTATTTTGTAATTTACCTTGTGAATGAAAACTATGGCGGAATATGAATTTTAAAAGTATCATTATTATCCATAGTATGGCCATGTCTGGTTCAGAGCCCAATAAGTCGTTGCTACACTTTGTTCTTGTCATCTCCAGTAACTTAAAATGCCACTCCTAATATTAACTGCCATTGCTATTGCATATGGTAAAACCTTTGGTTCCCACTTCAAGTGTCTACATTAAGGCTGTCTACTTCTCCACCAAGGACTTTTTCCCCAGTCACATGTGCTCTTCTCTTTTCAGTACATTCCCTTCTACACAAACATACCAGTGACCAACAGCTTCCCCTGATTATTTTCCATACTTCTGCACAATCTAATCTGCCTCGTAGTATCTTCTGTCTGCAACCACCTCTGCTGCCTATTTATCAATACTGCTTCCATCTTCTAGAGATTTCAAGCCAAAATCTTTTTTTTTTTGGCAAAGCTTCGTAAGTCTAAGTAACGAACCTGAAGAGCATCACTTGCAGGCCAGGAATGAAACTACTCTCACACCAATCAGAAGTTGATCAGGCAGCACTGGGAGTACTGTCTTCAACTAACATCTGGGACCAGGGGACGGTTACTAAGGAAGGAGAGATGGAAGATTCCAGGAGACTTCTGAAGCCAGCTGAGGAGCAGCAGGAGAGCCAAACAAATATCGTAGCTGGGACTTGCAAGAATTTGAACTTATCCTCGCCTGGAGGAATGGAAGGTGGCCAGCAGATAGATCACAGGGGTGCTACAGTTAAGGGGCAATCCTGCAGTAAGGAACAACAAAGATAGAGGGGGGGGAAGAGCATGTGGTGGACAAAAGCCTACAGCCAGGACTGTGTGCCCTGAGACCTTAAAAGAGAAGAAAAATGACAAAACCTTTCTGAGCACCTTTTCCTACCAAACCACTACCTCCTTCCCCATTCCCCACCATTATTTTATCAGTCTGATAGTTGATTATTATTTAATTTATTTATTTAAACACTAGGAATAAGGCCTATTGTGGAAATAAATACAATGAGCTCTAGAAAGAGGCTCCGGGTGGGCGCCCCATCCTTGGCCACTCAGTGTCAATTTGTTGCAGTGACCTCAGTAGGGTATAATGACACAGAGCCCACCATTTTCTCCAGGAGAACTGATCTCTGCCATCTGAAAAACAGTTGTAATCCCCTGTGTAATGTATTAAGTTAAGATAGCTGCGGCCATGTGGGCCCAGCCATGTGGTCTAAAACAGACCCGGACCTTCGCCCATATGAACAATAGCCACTTCGGATACTAGGGCGCACCAATGGGTTCACCTGGATCCAAAAGTAGACCAACCAGGTCTGTTGCATGTAAATAGAACCCATAACTGGGTTTGGGGTGTGTGCTGGGTGTGGTTTGGGTGTGGTGTGTTCACGCACCTAAGCCGGCCTATGGCCGGCCAAAGTTATCTTCAAGTTCCTGATGCAATCAATAAACCTTGACCCACCCCTCTTCAAACCCCAACCTCTCCAGGAATTTCCCAACCTGGAGGTGGCAACCCTATCTCTGTCAACCAACCATCAATGTACCATTATCTGCCCCTCTGACTTCAGGTTTCCATCTCCTCCCCCTCCCTGCAGCCTCTACCTAGGTAAAGTACAGTCTTTCTCCACCACGGGGACCAAAGTGGCTCACATCATTCTCCTGTTCCTCTTTTGATATGCACAACAACACTGTGAGGTAAGTCAGGCCGAAAGACTGTGAGTGGTCTGAAATCAACTAATCAGCTTCCACAGCAAGAAGCTGTGTCTGGCAGACCGTGCTCTGAAGTGCTAATCACTATGTCACACTGGCTGACATAGGGGGGCCACCTCAACAGGGTATAATGACACAGAGTCCACCATATTCTCCAGGGAAACTGATCTCTGCCATCTGGAGAGCAGTTGTAATTCTGAGTGCTCTCCAGCCCTCACCTGAAGATTGGCAACAATGCTTCCCCAGGAGGAAAATTACAATCTTTCTCCACAGTGGGAACCAAAGCAGCTTACATCATTCTCCTCTCCCCCTTTTGATCTGCACAACAACCCTGTGGGGGTAGGTTAGGCTTAAAGTCTGTGACTGGTCTGAAATCACCCACTCAGCTTCCACAGCAAGAATCTGGGTCTGGCAGACCCTGCTCTGAAGTGCTAACTGCTACGCTACGCTGGTCATGGTATCACCTGGTATCACAACTGAACTCCAGACAACAGATCTCTCTCCCCCTGGAGAAAATACCTGCTTTGGAGGGTGGACTCTATGGCATTCTATTCAGCTGAGGCCTCTCCCATCCCCAAACTCTGGCTTCTGTAGACTCCACCACAAAATCTTCAGGAATTTCTCAACCTGGAGCTGGCAACCTTAGTCAGGCCTGGCCCCAGTGAGTTCCCCACAAAGGCCTTTGGCTTTTTACTGACAGAACCAGGCTTGGTTGCCTAGCAACAGCCTCTGAGGGGAAAGTGAGCCACACAGCATGTTTTGGCAGTTTATTTAGACAGGAAATGGCAGTGGGTGGGGGAGAGGAGTGGACCCAGCACACAGCCAATGGCAAATGAGTACTCTTGAGCACTGTTCCCTCTAAGCTGAGTTAGTGTGAGCTGGCTCATAGTTTTTTAGCCTCCAGCTCACACATTTTTGTCTTAGCTCAGGAATGATAGCTCCAGAGCAAACTAATTTATGCAGTAGCCAAATGGCTTGCCCACAACTTTAATGCCAGTAGCTCACAAAGTAGAATTTTTGCTCACAAGACTCCACAGTTTAGAGGGAGCATTGCTCTTGAGTGGTGGTTGATGGGCCAATGGGAGAGCTGGAAAGTGCCAGTATGCTGGGATATATATATAATGTAAAGCAATAGAAGAGGATTAAAAAAAGGAAGAACAAGAGATCTATTCCACAAGATCCAAGAAAGCAAAGGAAAATTTAAGGCACAGTTAGGCATGCTGAAAGATCAACATGGCAATACATTAACTGAACAGGACAAAATAAAGAAAAGATGAGAACAATATACCTAAGAACTATACAAAAGAGATGAAAGGATGACAGATTTCTTCCAAAAAGAATCTTTTGAAGACGAACCTACAGTTTTAGAAAGTGAAGTAAAAGCTGCACTGAGAGCAATTGGGAGAAATCACCAGGAGGAGGTTGAATATCAGTCCATCAATGGAACAGAGTCCATCAAAATCTTAACAAGATAGTGCCAACAAATACGGAAAACAAAACAATGGCCCACAGACTGGAGATACTCAATTTACATTCCAATTCCAAAAAAGGAGATGTCAAAGACTGCAGCAAGTATCAAACCATCAAATTAATTTCTCATGTAAGTGAAGTGATGCTGAAAATCTTACAACAAAGACTGTTACCATATATGGAACAAGAAATGTCAGATGTCCAGGCTGGATTCAGAAAAGGAAGAGGCACTACAGATCATTTTGCAAATTTACGTTGGTTACTGGAGCATACGAGATAATTTCACATGATAATCAGCTTGTTTTTCATAGCTTACAGCAAAGCTTTTGACTGTGTGGATCATGAAAAGCTATGGTTGGTTTTAAAGAAAATGATTGTGCCACAGTATCTGATCGTTTTGATGCACAACCTGTGCTCCAGACAAGAGGCCACTGTTAGGGCAGAATATAGAGAAACAGAATGCTTTCCAATTGGTGAAGGGGACAGACAAGGATGCATTTTATCTCCCTGTCTCTTCAGTCTAGATGCAGAACATATCATAAGGAAAGCTCAATTAGATTTAGATGAAAGTGGAGCGAAAACTGGTGGAAGGAACATTAACAATTTGAGACACACCACATTATTGGCAGAAAATAGGATGTGAAATGACTGCTGATGAAAGTACTGGGGAATGGCATAGTTTTAAGGCTGACAACGAAGAAACTGAAATTGTCCAAGATTTTCTATTCCTTGGCTCCATCATTGACTGAAAAGGGGACTGCAACCAAGAGACTTGAAGGAGACTGATGAGACTGGGAAGGGGAGCTATGAAGGAGCTAGGAAAGGTTCTTCATTATAAGGATGTGTCACTGGCAACAAAAGATCAAGTTAATCAGTGGCATAGTATTCCCCATTATTATGTATGAGTGTGAAAGTTGGACAATGAAGAAAGCTGACAGGAAAAAAGTAAATTCCTTTAAAATGTAGTGCTAGAGGAGAGTTTTACAGATACTGTGGATTGACAAACAAACAAACAAATACATGGGGTCTAGATCAAATCAAGCCTGAACTCCCTCTAGAAGTTAAAATGACTAAACTGAGGCTATAGTACTTTGGTCGCATTACAAGAAGAGTCACTGGAAAAGAAAATGATGCTAGGAAAAGTTGAAGGCAGAAAGAAAAGAGGAAGACCCAACACAAGGTGGATTGACTCAATAAAGGAAGCTACAGCTGTCAGTTTGCAAGAGGATGTTTTGGAGAAAATGCCTTTATAGGATCGCCATAGGTCAGAAGCAACTTAACGACACAACACACATACACACACAAGCCCAACTGTCTCTCAGACAACTGGGACACAAGGCAGGTAACAATACGAAAACATAATTCTAAAACAATAAACAATTAAAAGAGCCAGTAGGAGAAATAATTTTCAGCAGATTGTTATCTTTCACTGTACTCACAGAGCAATCTTCTGGAAGGAGCAAAGAGGTCTGTTTTACAAGCATCTCAGAATTACAAGACAGAGGCAGATATTCCAATGTCCTCCAGAAGACTATTCTGTAATATGGGAGTGGCCACTCATTCAGAAGCATTTTTGTTACATGTCGTATCTGTTGCTTTAAGCAAGAGACATCATCTCAAATGTGTTGATGGTGTTAAGTGGGCTTGATTAGGTGAGGAGGGTAAGGCTTCAACTGCATTTCTTAAGGAAAGAAGAGAACTAGACATCCCACTTAAAGCCAAAATGAAGCACTGAGAAAACAATAAACAAACAAATAAATAAATATTAATATTGAGTTGAGACACAGATTCTGGGTCTCTTGATATTGCACCAGTAGATTTTGGCATGGCTTTTATTATTTAAAATCATATCATATATTCATGCTATGCTCCTGCCTTTCGGCTATGGTCCTGCAGAGTGGACTAGATGCAAGATCCCTTCCAACTCTAACATTCTATGATTCTATGCTTCTATGGCTGAAGTTGCTTTGCAAATATATGTTTGATCTTGATGTGAATGCCAATTAACATTTTCAGTTCCAGAAGGTAGAACAGTTAGGGTTCCCAACAGGGGTAAGTTTGAGCCGGAGTGCACAGGAGCAGCACTCCGAGAGTGAGGAGCCCAGGGGGTGGGCACATGACCAAGCCCCGCCCCCCAGCTGTGTCATGAGGAGGCAGAAGAAGGAAGGTAAGTTGCCTACTTGCTCCCTCCTCGCCTTTCCCGTGCTGTGCAGAGGAAACCCCAGCCTCACTACGAGCCATGCCCTGAGGAGGAGGGCTTTGTCTCAACCACCAGGGGACACCCCGAGGAAGCCCCGGGTGAACCAAGAAGGCATCGAGGGAAAAGGCTGAATTTATTTCCTGCTTCTCTTATTTCCCCCCAGTTTTCCCCTGCAGCCATGTATTGATTTGGTCTCCCCTCTCCCCCCCTCCCATTTTGTATCTATTTATTTAATGTCTTATTCTCCTCCCCCCAGGTTTTTCTCCTGAGTTATTTTTCCTCCCCCCCTTCTCTCCCCTGTGGCTTCTTCAGAGCTCCCCACCCCAACTTTTTCTTGCAATGCACAGCAAGCGGCTCCTTCCAAAGAGCTGTGTGTGTGTGTGTGTGTGTGCTGGCTCCCTTCAGGTTCCAGCCAGAGACGGGGAGGAAGGCTGCCCCTTTTCTCTCCCTCAGCAGCATTGCATAGGCGTAATCTACGGGGAGGGGGGGGCTCAGGGGAGCCTCCCCTTGCAACCAGTGCCAGAGACAGGGAGGGAGAGAAGTGGAGGGACCCAAACTTTTACCTGCAGTTCTCCCCAGCCTGCCTTAGTGTAGTGATTTCTCTCCCCACCCACCCCCAGCCGGCTGGCCCAACTTTTCTTTCACCAGGCAGAGATTGGTCTTGTTGGCTCCGAGGAGTGGGTGGCCCCGCCCCCACAGCAGCCCTCATTCTGGCCAGGACTGGGGCAGAGGACAGGTTCTGTTGGCCGCCTAACTGGGGCTGCACTTTGAACCACCCGTGTTGCTGCCGCACAGATCCCACGCTGCAGGAGGTAGGTAGATAGAGAGGTCTGCCCTCCTGGTAGGGCTTGGAGCCGTGGGGTAGCGTGGGCATCACTGCTCCTTTTGTATGCCTACTCACTGCTCCTTATGTATGCCTACTCACATGTATTGTGGCAAGCATCAATTCAACTGTGGCTCCTTAGAGAGGTAGCGAAGAGGAGGAAAGCTGTGCCCTTTGCATTTCCTCATCAAGCTGCACACAAGGACTATTTTATTGGTGGGGTCTTTGCTGCTTTGCCAGGAGATACTGGAAAGGGTTAAATGCACCGAGCTTTTCTAGAGGGGAGGGGAATTGGAGCAGCCGTCTTCC
>NW_015165291.1:317598-333367 GCF_001447785.1 Gekko japonicus
AGTGCCTGTAAGGTAACAGCGTTCCATGCGCCTTGGTGTTTAGTCATGCCGGCCACATGACCACGGAAACGTCTTCGGACAGTGCTGGCTCTTCGGCTTTGAAACGGAGATGAGCACCACAACCCTAGAGTCGGACTTGACTGGCTTTCGAGCAAGGGAACCTTTACCTTACAGGCACTAATCCAAACACACAGGACCGTTATGAAGCAGAATATAAACTTTTGATTTGCAAATAATCACTTTAGAATAGGCTTGCAGCATGTCCAGACTGTGGTTTCTGCTTCAACTTGGCTGGGGGGTGGGGGGAGGAAGGGGTTTTCACGTGTGTGTGTGTTTGTGTGTGTTGCATTCAGAGTAGTGGAAGAGAACGTGCTAATCCCTACTATGCCTCTCCCAGGCTCTTCTTTTCCACACACCCCAGCATGTTTTCTTCCACACTCAGTCGTTCTCAGCTTCCCCTTCTGCAATCTTAAATGGCATGCAATTGCTGGCTCCTGATGGCAGCTTCCATTTTATGCAAAGCAAAACCTTAACCCATGCCTCTTTTTGCGACACAGTGAAGAAAAAGTTCCCTTTCAACTTGGAAGTGACCTTTTCCTTCACTATGTTGCAAAAAGAGGCGTGGGTTTTCCTTTACATAAAATGGAAGCTGCTGTCAGGAGCGTGCAATGGTGTGTGAGGCGGGGGTGGTGGTGCAGCAACCACTGGCCAACTCCCATCTTTTCCAGCACCCCCCCCCCAGGAATGGGAAAGTCTACGCCCTTGGCCTTGGCGTCCTTCTGTGGGCTCCTGCTGTGGAGGTGGGTTTCTGTGTGTGTTTTCTGCTGCTGAGCCCTTCAAGTTCCTTCCAGCCAGAGGGAAGGGGGAAGTCTTTCTCCAGGGAATGCTGTTCACATGGAGGTTTAGTATTAATCTGATCCCTCTAATAAAACAATTAGGGGAAGGATTTGAGCCTGTTTCTGAAGTCTGCCCTGAATGTACGTGGTTTCCCCCATCCTCCTTTGCCTACCTACCCACAGCCTGATAAAAATACCCACCATCATGTCTTGCAAATTACAGGCTTCATTAAATTAAAAAAAGAGAGATATTCATTGGGAAAGTAACACCGAGTTGCAGAGACGCTCTCCACGGACCTTGAAGGGCTACAGTCCAAATAGGAGCACCAAGTGTATTGCCCAATTAGTCTCCTGCCAAATAAACTGTGTGTTTAAATAAAGAGAAAAGAGCTGGGCCCTTCCTAGTTTTTTTCTTTTGAATTGAAGCCAAAAAGGGTCCCCTTCTGTGTGTCTTGTGGGCTGGAGGTTTCCCCAAACCCCTTTTTAAAGGGGGGGGGAATCCTCTAAAGAGTGAAAGGGGGTAGTAGCTGGAGGGAAAGACAAGCTTAAAGATTTATGACAAGTGGTTAAACTCATTAAAACCTCATGTCCAACTCCAGATTTGACTAGAGAAAACTAGAAGCTGTCAGGACTCTGGGTTCATAAGGTAGAATGAAAAAGCAGGAGAGTCTGTTTCCAAGCCCAGACTCCCCATGGTATAGGAAGGGAAGAAGAAGGGGGGGGGGGGCTTAGGAGAAAGGAAAAGATGCTGTTACAAAGCAGAGTGCGTTTCTTTGGGAATAAGCCCCAATGGACTTCACCTTCTGACACACTTCTGGTGATGTCAGGGGGTGCGGCATATGCAAATAAGTTATGCTAATGTTATGCTAATGAGCTCCTGCACCTCTTTTTCTACGAAATGACCCCTGGTTCCCAGAAATTTAATGAGAAGCAGTCTGCTTTCTTTCTCCTTCCCTGTAACATTGAGTAATAGAATGCTTCCTTTCACGTATGTTAATGAAAAAGTAAATGTAAAGGTTCCCTTGCTCGAAAGCCAGTCGAATCCAACTCTAGGGCTGCGGTGCTCATCTCTGTTTCAAAGCCGAAGAGCCAGTGCTGTCCGAAGACATTTCCGTGGTCATGTGGCCGGCATGACTAAACACCAAGGCGCACGGAACGCTGTTACTTTCCCACCAAAGTGGTACCTATTTATCTACTTGCAATTTCTTGCTTTCGAACTAGTAGGTTGGCAGGAGCTGGAACTAGAGACGGGAGCTCACTCCGTCATGCGGCACACTCGGGTCTCGAACTGCTGAACTACCGACCTTCCACAGCCTGCAGTTCAGAGTCTAAACCACTTGAGCCACCGCAGCTCCATGTTAATGTTAATGAAAAATTTGCATTAATCCTTTGATATATCCGATGCCTGAGGGCATATTTTTAGCTTTCACTGGTGTTGTAGTGTTAGTAATTAAGTATGGCAAGAATTCAGTGCTCATATGCCATGGAAAGTGGCTAGCACTGATTTTCAAAGTTCATTGCCATTCAACTTTACTTTAAAAGATATAGTTATGGCATAATCAAGGTAAAACACGTATCTTTTACATGCTTGTAAAAGATACATTAGAGTGGACATACTAAAGCAATCATAAAAATTGTGTTTGGTACCTAATTCAGAGTTTCTTGAAAAGACTAAGCTATGTAGTAGGCCTCTATCAGTGTAAGATACAACATTCAGACATCCAGTTTAGAAGAAGAAGAAAAAGAAGAGATTGGATTTATACCCCGCCCTTCACTACCCAAAGGTGTCTCAGAGCGGCTTACAAACTCCTTTCCCTCCCCCTCCCCACAACAGACACCCTGTGAGCAGTGTTCCCTCTAAGCTGAGTTAGTGTGAGCTAGCTCACAGCTTTTTAGCCTCTGGCTCACACATTTTTGTCTTAGCTCGGGAAGGAGGGTTCCAGGGCAAACCGATTTATGCATTAACCAAATTGCTCGCTCACAACTTTAATGCCACCAGCTCACAAAGCAGGATTTTTACTCACAAGACTCCACAGCTTAGAGGGAGCATTGCCTGTGAGGTAGGTGGGGCTGAGAGAGCTCTGACAGAAACTGCTCTTTTTTCAAGAACAGCTCTTATCAGAACTACAGCTTGCCCAAAGTCATCCAGCCAGGTGCAAGTGGAGGAGTGGGGAATCAAACCCGAGTCTGCGCACTTAACCACTACACCAAACTGGCTATATAAAAATGTGCAAGGACCTGGGTTGTACTGGACTCATGTGCCACCTTCTCATGCAGAATACAATGGTTTAAAACTCAGTCTGGTTACATGTACTATGCAAATGTAGAAACATGGCTTAACCAAAATTAATTGTCCCTCCACAAGGATTTTAAAACTAAAGTTTAATCTTGATTTAGGATTCTGGAGAAGTACCTCTAGTTAAGCCTTGTGCCTGTATTTGTACATCACAGATAACCAGAATTAGTCTTTCAAAAATATTCCTTCATCACACTACATGCAGGAAGGGAAGGTGGAAGGGTGAGATGCCAGGTACAAGTCAGATCTGTATACGTTTTTATTTAACTGTGATTAAACTAGACCATTGTATGCAGTCTAATCTTAAGAATTTGCCTTAGCTTTTTGCTTATACTGCATGCTTAGTAAGGTTAAGTCCCATTTAGACTAGTGGTGCTTACACAGGTAACAAAAAATATGTATAGGATGGACTGTGCTGAATTACTACTGATGCTCAAAGAGCCCAGCTGCTAGACTAACAGTGCTATCCCAACCAGGATTATATCCTTCTAAATCCATTGTATTCCACTCCTCCCCCATTGTATGCTGATGATTACACTGAAAGGTACTGCTTCACTCGTAGGGTTGCCAATACCCATGTGTGGGCTTGGTATTTTCATGGAACTACCTCTGGTCTCCAGACTACAGATCTCTGTCCCCCTGGAGGAGACAGCAGCTTCAAAGAGTAATATGTACGGCCATCACATCCCCAAACTCCACCCTCCCCAGGCACCACCCCCAATTCACCCATGAAGAGAAGGGAAGAAAAACTAAACCGATCAAGCAAAGACCTCCAAAGGAAGTTAGAAAACTAGCAAATGGCCAAAAGTTTAAAACATCAATAGGTACAGAAAAAGTACATGTGTTTATTCCCAAAACATATACAAACCTTGTAGGAGCCCAAATAAAGCCTCATAAAATAATCAAAGTGACAAATGCACAAAAAGAACCATATATGGTCTGACACATTTTGGCCCGCAAATAGGTCAAATAGTACAGAATGCAACATGCAAGAAAGCCCCTGTTGCACTTGTAAGGCAGTAAACAATTGATATATGACCAAAAATGGAATGTTTCCATCTGGAATTGAATGTCACACAAAAAGTTTTTTGTTTGTGAGGCCACAAATGTACCTGACCTTGCGTCAGAAGCAATTACATATATTGGAAATATTATTATTGCCAATATGCACCTTCCATCTTAGGTCCTAAGAATACAAGTAAAATCAGGGCCAATGTAACATCACTATGTAACCACATATGTTTCTCCTTTATGCCGACAGTTCATCATTCATTGGTCATGATTTTGTCCTAACTGAATAGCCTCCTTCTTTCTGTTAATCCAGCCACTTTCCACTCTATTTAAATGGCCACTCCTCCCCCAAGACTTTGTAACCTTATCTGCTCCCACATCATTACCTGGTTACCTACAGCTCTCCCCTCACCCTCACCATTCATTGCCAATCTCTGGCTCATCACTGACATGTACAATTACATAAAATGCAAGTTGTCTAGACAGATGTGGTTTCATTTTCTAAATATGCCCTCACAATGGTGGGTTTAAGCTGAGGGAGTCTGGGATTTGAATTTCATTATAGGTGATTTTCTAGCCATTTATTTAAAAATTAATTGCAAAGGAGACCGTTTCACTCCAATCAAAATTAAAAACAACAAATATGTACTGAGAATTCACTTGCAGGGTGTTTAATGAACTTCTGAATGGGAAGTCAAAACCTGGTAAACAGAGCTAACAATTAAAATATAGACAGAAAGAGGCAAAAGTTATTTAATTTCCAACAAAATAATGTCTCCACCAGCTGTGCAAACCTTCTTCAGCTCAACAAATATCCTTACAGGCAAAGATTTTGCATTTTTAGGAGGAGTCTCACAGTGACAACTGCCTGTGTTCATTTTGTCTTGAAGGTTCAGCAAACATCTACCAGGCAAGCAGCAGAACATAATTCCTCAGAATACTGTCTCCTGCAGTAGACTTCTAGAGTAAATGCTAAACAAAGTCTCTTATGCAAAATGAATGTAAAAAAGCATGATACATAATGACAGGTCCTTCAAAAGAGCATTCCTGGTTGCAACAAAGGATCAGTGAATTTTTCCCATTCCGTGCCTTCACAGGTCTGGAATTTTGCTCTGCACAATTTTACACCCCTTCTTAATTTCGGTCTAACTAAGAGATATCCTAAAATTAATTCTAGATTTGGAGTTTATTCAGTTTCTGGTTCCTTTCCATTCATCCAGTTCATTTGCATCTTTCCCCTTGTATGATACTGATTATGTGTGCACATTGCAAAAACACACTGTAAAAGCAACCCTGATGCAGTCATATGTACCTTAATGTAACTATTCAAGAAAAGATACCTTATCTATCTGCACATGAATGCCGCTTTGCCCAAATTTCAGAAATGAAAAATAACGATGGAGAATTCCTAAAGAAATATTTTCACACAAGAAAAGATACCTTACTAAGACTAATGAAACTAAATATGATATCTATCTGCACATGAATGCCACATTGCCCAAATTTCAGAAATGAAAAATAATGATGGAGAATTCCTAAAGAAATATTTTCACACTGAAAATAAGATAAGGTCATTCAAATTCTGGGGGAAATCTAGATATAGATAATTTTGAAAGCATTCCTAGTTGAAACTAACAGCTTCATATTTTGAAACTAAAATATACATAGGCTGCGGTCACACGGAACAGAAGCCACACAAGTGAGACAGAAAACAGGCGGAGTTTCCGGGCGCGATCTCACCAGCACATCTGGGAAGCGTAGCACTCCTGTGGCACAACCGAGGCTTCCAGCCGAAACTGCGTGGCAAAAAACTAGTACCTCGGAGGTACTAGTTTCCGGAAACTGCGGGGCAAGGGCGGGCGTCTGATCGCGTTTCCGGTGGCATCCGGCGCCCGCCCATGTCCCCTTGCAAATAAGGTGGGGTTTTTTGTCCACGTCTCTGTGGATGCACACACGCATCCAACGGAGCATGCGCATTCGTAGTGCACACAAAAACAAAACAGTTTGCTGCGGCGCGCGCTTCTTCGTTGCGCGCCGGCTTGTCCTGTGATCAGCACCTCTCCCTTGCCATGGAACCTCCATGGTACCTCCACAGGACCTCCATGGGAGGTCTGATCGAGTAACTGCGCAGTAGTTTGCCCCAGGGCAAACAGCCACGCTTCTCCCCTGCAGTTTCCTGCCCGTGTGACCGGGGCCATAGATTGTTAAATCACGGAGGCATGCTCTAGAGTTGGTGTTAGACAAATACATAGGTGAATTCAATATGGTTTATTCCCTAATAGGTGAGTTTAAAAATGCAGCCATAAGGCTGATACTGACGATATTGATACATCTACTCTAGTACACTGAATGGCAATTTCTCTTGAAGGAGTTCAGTCAATTCTACGGTTCTTTGAGATGTCAAAAACTGAATCACATCTTTAGCCATTGCCATAAAGAAGCCATTATAATTGAGTTGGTAGAGCTGTGTTCTTTTATTGGCTCACTTCAACTGATAGTATAACTCACAATACTAACCCCGTATTCTGAATTCCAGTTGACATTCAAATGTTAATATCTGCTCAAAACTCTGTTACTCTTGACCTGTTTGCTCTCAAAGGCCCTCTTGCCTGCCTGTTGTACATTGTGATTTTATTTCTGTACCTTTATCTTTGCAGAGAAGAGTGGCTCAACCTGTTTCTAGACAATGGGTTGCTTCTTATGGCCTTTCATTCCAGACCATGTGATAGGTCCTCGGTTTTAGTGGTCTATTAATGAGTTGAGAGTAAGACAGGTCACAGATTAAAAATGTGAAACACAAGGGCATGTATCCTACCATTCTATTCAACAAAGTCTGAAGCCTTCCTCTCTACTAAGGTTTAAAACTTTGCTGAGCAATGTGGCAGGATAAATACCATTTTTAAAAAAACGTAAACCAATATTTAAAGACACTATTTCCTATCCTAAGAAAAGAGGCAAAAACCTTCTCACACACTTTGACAACCTGCAACCCCTGGGAAGCATAGGATTCAAATAATGACCACTCATAAGTGGTAAGGACTGTGAATATACACCAACTAAACTAAAAACATACAGTATTGTCATCTATTATTAGTTTTATGACAACCAAACACATTTTGAGTTGCCATAGAGCCAGAATCCACAAACCCCCCCGATTATTTTACTAAGTATGTATCTCTCATCCATTGTAAGCCATTTCTTTTTAATAGATACTAGAGGGGAAAAAAGAAAAATGAAGAAAAAATTGTACAACCAATCGTATTGTTTATGGTGAAGCAAGAGTTCTTATAGTTTGGATTTTTTTAGGGCACACACTGTCTTTTGGAACAAATATTCAATGATCTAGGGTTTTTAAAAAAAATCAAAGGCTTTCCTAACAATATGCCCTTAAAATGTTTTCCTCACAATGTGTTGTCAATTCCTGCTAACCTGCTGCTTTTCCCCCTGAGGTTTGATAGATTTGTTGGTCTGAGATCATTGTCTGCCTCCCCCCACCCTGCAAAGGAGAGACTAAAAAGAAACGATAGCTCTGAAGGCCACTCTCCCTCTCGGTAGAAAGTAGTTTTTCATGGTACAGATAATCTCTGTGGGAAGGGAGATAATGTATCATGTAGGGAGCAAGGATATTACCGTTCTGCTACTCTAACAAAATGCTTTTTGATGGCGGCTGAAATTCAATACATATTATTTGTCCTCTGACTTGCATATGCCTGGAAATTGATTTGGATTAGTGAGGTTTCTACAATTCTGAAACAATGCCAGAAGCACCTAGACTCCAAGAGTGTGCCAATGGCACTCTCGGGCAATGAAGAGGGGAAAATGCTTAGTCTTCTGAAGTACCATATTCCTTTGGGCTCTCCAATATTTTTGTCAGGAGATGCCTAGGAGGAATAGTTGGTTCACTATAGCTGACATAGCAGTAAGCCACATGGAAAGCACTGAGTGTATCAAAAAGTGAACATCCAATTTAAAGGGTTAGATGGCACTCAGGTTCAATGCTCTAGCCTTTCTCCTTCGGCAATGTATGTTGACATTTGGATTCAGTCAAAAGTGCAGTGAGTTTGGTTCTTCATTTAATCTTCACTAAGCATTTGTTTGTATTGCAAAACCAGCACCTGTTTCTGTGTGACTGGTAATCTCTGTTCGAGAGAGCCTTTGGTTAGGGAAGGGAGAAGTGTACAGTTTAGAAAATTAATGTGTAGCAGCTTATATAGCATGCTATAAAATTGGGCTGAAGATTCATGCCTACAGCAGCTAAGTTCATATTCTTCTATCTCAATTATTTCTAAACTACTAGCCTATTTTTCTTCATTGAAAAGGTCTAGAACATATTAAAAATGCTCAGATTGGTTCAGTTTGCCTGTTGTTTACAAACATAGGCCTTCTTAGGAAAGGCATTGTGAAATGGACAATTCAAGGTGTGGAAAATATTTCGGATTCTTCTTTTCATGGAAAATGTGCCCACTTAAGCAACTTTAAAAAAAATCGGCCAACAATTGTTTCAAAATGGAGCAGCATAATCCTAGACAATGCTCCCTCTAAGCTGTAGAGTCTTGTGAGCAAAAATTCTACTTTGTGAGCTACTGGCATTAAAGCCGTGAGTGAGCGATTTGGCTGCTGCATACATTAGTTTGCTCTGAAGCCACCCTTCCTGAGCTCAGACAAAAAACTGAGAGCTGGAGGCTCACACTAACTCACCTTAGAGAGAGCACTGATCTTAGATCCATTTGGATTCTGTGGAGAAATACACTCTGATTTATCACTGAAAACACACTGTATGAATGATGAAAGTGGATATCTGATTGTTGAATACTCATTCTTTCTTTGAAAAAAAGAGAGAAATAACCAAATAAAAAATGAACATATCTTTTAAATTGTTTTTATTGGTGTACCTGCTTCATGCAAATATGACTATTAATCACAGTAATTTTGTAGAGTGAATAGTTCATAACGAATTAATAATAGCTAGACATTACCACATTGAACGAATAATGTATCTCTATCCAAATCGTAACTATTTATTGCAGCGGACTTCAGTGGTAGGGCAGCAAGGACCAGGCAAACAGACAAGGTTTCTCAATGCAAATTATTTTAATTACGAATAGCTTTCTTTAAGGTCCTTGAAAGAATGACATCAGTGGTTACCGTATTTAACAAAAAATATCGTAATGAAATCTTCAGGCTGTCAGAGTTGTTTTGCTGGCCTTGCAACAGCCGGGTACCTCATCAGCTGGGGTGAAAACCCCTCCCAGAGCAAGCCTCATGCTTTGTATGTGGGTTACAGAATTTAAGGACCCTGGCCAGTTCTTTGGCAGCAGGAATGGATGGCAGTTGGGAGCTGCTTAGTGCGGCGATCTACAGAGCCAGGGCCCTGGCATTGGCTGGTGCCCTCTGGTACCTGGGGGTCAGGTTTTTTCTAGTGCCAGCCAACTTACTGCTCATTCAGCTGTGAGGCCACGTGGTGGGAGCCTTCAATTTTAGTTCCTGAGTAGTAAGGAAAGTGGGCTTTGGCTTTAGATGGTGGTATGGTATACTCCCCTCTGTGGGCAATCCGTCTGCAGCAAGGCCTTTGTCTGGAGTGGGTAAGCCTTCCACCCCCCCCTCGGATCAGTGAGTGTTTAGGTCTCTCGGGGGGGGGGTCAATTTGGGCAACAGACAACAAAGGGGCTTGGTTTAAGAGGGTTTTTGTTGTGCACCTAACTTTTAGTTTCTGGCATGTGCTAGAGGTTTCTTTAATATCTGCTTGGTATTACTTTTGGTAGACTTTAGTTCTCCCAGTTTGGAAGCTTTAGCTTTGCATAGCAGCATGGGGCATGCTTGTTAAGTGTGTTTTTCAGTAGATGGATTCGTATAAATCCGGATTATCTTGGTCTAGGTCAAATTTCATTGGCAATTTGATAATTGTTATATAAACAAAATGAATAAATATCTATATTTACAGAAAAATAATTAAATATCAGTGAATTGATTAGCACATAGAAGTAAGTTTTAATTATCAGAGAGGTTATTATGCATATCTATAAGTTTTAATACCATTCTTTACCATACCATTATATACTATTAAAAGGGTCCTTGTATATATGGGTGGCCAGTTCAAAGCAAATAGGCTACAGGGCTCAAGGTTTGCAGTCCCCAAGGGGCTAGAGGTGACTAGGTAGACCAATTTCATATTGCATACAAGGTTGAACAAGTAGGCAGTGTGGGTCATGATACCTCCCAAAAAAGGCCACAGTAGGGGGAAGTGGGCATCCAAGGGCTAAACCTTCACCCTCACCCTGGCAGAACCACCCAAGCACAGCCTACTGGCTGCCCTGCTCCTGTTAAAGCCTTTAGGGCTTCTCGCCGTGGTAATGTTTCAATGAATCTGCCAGCAGGCAGCACGCAGCAGGCCCCCTCCTAGGTGCTACCTTCAATGGTAGCACCACTTGCCATACAGCCCTCTGATCATACAGTTGTTTTGCAGGACATTGCTCAGGTGATTGCAAGTCTTTCAGAACAGTTTGCCAGCAGGATGCCCCATCTGCAGTGCTGGAGGCACCTGCACGCCCCTGTCCCCCAAGCAGGAGATGACAGCATTCACCAGCCAAGACTGATGAACCCAGTGCCTTGAGGTACAGCATGCTTCAGAGGTTTCCCCCCACCAGGAAGCATCGTACCAAGCGGAAGATGTCACAAAAGGCTACAAGGACACAGAACATGTCTAGTAGTGATGGCTCATTCCACCCATGTGTCAGATACATCCTGGTTGGCTGGGGCATACATTTCAGGCTTATCAACATGGGCCCTTAGATGTTGGGGGATTGAACAGCCTGGGCCGGGCACCATCTAAGGGGCTGACCAACCCAGTGGGGTACAATTGCCACCTAGATTCAGGAATGGCGATCACCCCCCAGGCATTCATCTTGCTTGGAAGATTCGAGAGTGGATTTTAGATGGTTACTGTGTTGATGTCTTTATGCTTCTGAGGCCTGAGGGCGAGGCTGGTAAGGTGGGTCCCCACTCCAACAAACAAGGTACCACCAAGGGCAGTGCTAAGCACGCATTTCAGAGCTGGCTTTTGGAATACACTGTCTTTATGAGCACAGTACAGCCTGCTTATGTTCTATGGCCTTGGTTGCTGGCAGGGGATGTTCCTTCATTGAGTATGATAAAGCTTTCAGGAAGATGACTTCCCATAGCAAACTCATTAGGTGGGACCTTCTGGATGACAAATTGTGGCTTCTCATTGTGGGCCCACATATTAGGACTAGGTACGACTCAGCCAGGGCCAGGCCTAGCTTCACACAGGACACTGTCTGGCTTGTATGTTGGGAATATAACCAGGCAAGTGTCAGTGGGGGAGATGTAAATTTGATTAAAACTGTGATACCTGCTTCAACCCGCATCCTGACTCTTGACTCTGTGGTGGGATTTCACAACAGCCCTTTTGCAACACCTAGTCCTCCAGATCCAGCAGCAAAAAGGAGGGATGACCAAGTACAAGTAAATTTATTGTATTAAGCCATTGGCCATTACAAAATATAAAAGACACCATAGCAACAATAAAAATGACCACCATTAGAATAGGAGAGATGACCAGGGACTGCCTCTACCTCCACCTCCAGCACTTCCAAATAATTCCTCAGCATCACCTGTTTGGTTTCAGAGGGGGCTTCCAGATCCCATTTATATCACCTGTTTTGGATAAGTGTTTGGCAAAAAACTAAATTTGCTTTCAGGTCCTGTCACCCCTGTTCACTCAGTATCCTAACAGGGAAGGTGCAAAACAACTATGGGAAGGTTTCAGAGGGGGCTTCCAGATCCCATTTACGCTCCCTCCCCTAGATTCCACAGACCGCAGTAACTTTAAGTCCAAAAGGGACCTACCCCAAATAGTTTCACAAAGATCACTAAGGAATGCGCAGCCAGGCGGGTGGCAGGCCCCTTTGACACCCCACCTATCTCTAATCTCAGGGTGTCCCCCTTAGATGTGGTACTTAAAAAAGCCAAGGTGAGTTTAGGTTAATTCACCACCTTTCTTACCTTAAGGGGTCCTCTGTGAATTATTTTATCACCCTGGAGATTAGCATGGTTAGGTACACCTCTTTTGACCAAGCTGTGCAAATGGTGCAGTCCTGTAGCTTAGGCACGGTTTTGGCAAAATGCAACATTCAGTCTGCATTTCACTAGCTGCCGGTTCACCTAGAGGATTTCTGCTTACTTGGGTTTAAATCTAGTGGCAGATGATATGCTGACAAGGCAATGCCTATGGGCTGTTTGGTGGCATGTTCTATCTCTGAAACATTCAGCACTTTTATTGAGTGGGTGGTGAAGGACTACACAAAATGCCAGCACATCACCCATTATCTAGATGACTTTCTAATCGTGGGCCCAGCTGCTGCCTTGGTTTGTGCTGATTGCTTAACCATTTTTCAAGCCTTGGCAGCTGATTTAGGCATCCCATTGGCACAGGATAAGACTGAGGGCTCCACCACGTGGCTGACATACTTGGGTATTCAGCTTGAGTGAGGTCAAGGCATGTCACGCCTCCTGGAACACGTGGCTAACATATTTGGGTATTCAGCTTGATTGAGGTCAAGGCATGTCACGCCTCCTGGAAGATAAGCTTTCATCCCTTAACTCCTCGCTCAGGCTTGTTATCAAGAGCCAAAAATGCACCTTGAAAAAAGTACAAGCCCTCCTTGGCCATCTTAATTTCATCTGCTGGATGGTGGCTCCTGGGTGCACATTTTGTGTATGGCTTGCCCACACCACATCAGGGGTCTGGGACCCCCTGTCATCACATTAAGTTCATGTGTGACATCAAGTAAGACATGGGGTATGGCTTAACTTCCTGAGAGACTTTGCTGAGAGACTTTAATGGTATCTTTCTGGCAAACAACTCTGGACCTGGGCATTTCCCTGCAGGTACACACTGATGCCTCTGGCAGTTTGTGCTTTGATAGATATTTTGTGGGGAGCTGGTGTTCCAGGAGGTGGCCACTGCAATGGATGGGTACTGATATCTTGAGGGACCTCACCTTTTTGGAATTATTTCCCCATTTGGTGGTGGTTATTATGTGGAGAGATATATTCCAGAATAAGCACATTGTCTTTTGGTGTGACAACCAAGCTATTGTCAGGGTTATCAACAGGCAGTCCTCATGCTCTGAGCGGGTCATGAATCTGATTCGCAGGTTCATGCTAACCTGCCTCAAATCTAACACCTCTTTCTCAGTATGTTACATTGCAGGAACCAGTAACGACATCATAGACACTGTCTCAATTTCAGGAAGAGAGATTTCGCACATTGGCCCCTGGGGCAAACCAACACCCAGACCACTTCCTGGAGGAGCTATGGATACCTGGCAATGACTGATCTCCCAGGGAGTTTTGGGGTCCATCTCCCCTTATATGTACTGGTCCTATTCTCATGCAGCTTCTGAGTTTGCAAGTTCATTGGGCTTCAAAGGGTTGTGGCCAGACACAGAGGCTCTGGATTTGTGCTATTTAGCACACTTGAAGGAACAGTTTTTTTTCTGCCAGGACCATGGAGACTTGTTTGGTGGCCATATCCTTTTACTATAAGGCCTTCGGCTTTCCTGATCCTTGCAACTCCTTCTCGGTCCAGTGGGCTGTCAAGGGGTGGAGGAGGGCTTCACCTCCTGAGCCAGATTCCGGTTAGCCCATTACAATACACATTTCGTTGGGTCTGATCCAACAGCTCCCTAAGATCTCCTGGTCCATGTTTGAGGCCACTGTTTTGCACGGCTTTCACATTAGCCTTCTTTGGGGCTTTTTGCAGCAGTGAGCTGCTTTTGGCCTCACACCAGGACTGCTCCAGGTGGCTCTATCTCGCCAGGACATCTCTATCCTTGGCAATGTGATGCATGTATGTCTGCTATGGTCCAAGACGGATCAGCTTGGGTGTGGTTTGCAGATCCTCCTCCTTGCCCAGTCCGCTTCACAGATGACTGTCTACAGGTCAGGCCTTCTGGTTCTGACACTCTTTATATGTGCTGATGGGTCCTGCCTCTCTAGGTTTCAGTTTGTCAGTGTAATGCAAGCATGCATTGTGGCTATGGGGCTTTCCCCCTCAGGTTTTGGCATTCACTCTTTTCATGTCAGTGCTGCCACTGTGGCCTTAGAATTGGGTCTCCTGGTGAAGTGGATCTGCGCTATCAGCTGATGGCAGTCTACAGCATACAAGTCTTACATCTAGGTTGCTATTGTTCTCTTAGACCCCACAGGTCACCTCAAATCAGTATGGATCATGGGCCACAGCATTATCTTCTAGGCAGGGACATACACCTCATTATCCAGGTGGGGGGAAGTCTTGGGTCTTGACAAGCAGTTATTGATCACCAGGCAGGGGCACTGTGGAATGGGTCAGCCTTCTCTCCTCTTGATAGTTTCAAGTCAAGTGTCATGTCTTGGGACTGCTAGATGCCTTGGTCATTTCAGCTAGGGAAAAATGATCTTCTGGCACAGAAAGGGGTGGTGCTGTTGTGCTCCAGTGCAGTGAACTTGGAAAGTCCCCATTCCTGGCTTCCAAACAATCGTCTGATCTGGACAGGCCTCCTTGAGTGCCATATGTGGCATGGGGCTGTATTATCTGGCAGGGTGTACTTGGCTAGGAGAAAAACATGCAAGGCAGTGGTGCATATAGTTGAATCATTGGGCAGACATGCAAGGCAGTGGTGCATATAGTTGAATCATTGGGCAGACATGCCGTTGGCCACTCAGACATCAGTCACAGGCAACCTGCCGTATACAAGGCAGACAGCGTGCACTTATTGGAATGGGGCACAGATATTTGGCCGTATGGCATCAGGGCTGGGTTGATTTGTTGGTTACAGGCATAGGAGAGTTGCTGGGAGCAGGGGGAAGTAACAGCCTCCCTGGCTCATGTGGCACTTTGAGCACTGGGATGGATCCTTTTGGCTGGGGAGGAGGTGCCTGTGTCCCCGCATCCCACGTTTCTGGGGACCCCTTAAGGAGTCTGGGGATGGAGCCAATTCAGCGGCATGCCCAGCTCAGGGGCTGTCAGTGGGCTTTCACCACCGGGTGGCAAGGGAATCATGCATTGTGTGGTGCCCACATGGCTCCCAGAGTTTGCCACTCCTCAGTTGCACCCCCAGCAGCTGGGCTGTGGTGTGCAGGATAATTGGGTGGCAGGCAGGTCACCCGATTCTGGATCCATCCCCAATGCTCCTGTGTTCCCAATGCTTCTGTGGTGTATTCAATAAAGCTGTGGCCTTTTAGTTCTCCAGTTCTCTTTGTATGGTTATCTTCTTCCTCACCTACTATCCTCTCTGGGCCCACAATATACATTTGAGAATATATGCAGAATTCTATCTTTTTCCACCTGAAACTCAGCTTTTATGAGTTATACAACTAAAATTCCCACTTCATAGCATTTATGATGTGCAAGAAAATGGCCTGAAGCGAAGTGGTCCATTATGTCAATGACACTGTGCTCCATAGCCAAGTTTCTAAGAAGTGAAGGAATAAAGTCTTTAAAAGATACAACCCGGTTTAGCAACTGTTACCATGAGATGTTGGAACAGGGTGTTTTTATGCCATAAGAGGTTTTTGCTTTTTGCTACTTCTGTGATTTGAAATAGTTACTAGACAATCTGAAAGG
>NW_015165291.1:333429-337290 GCF_001447785.1 Gekko japonicus
GATTTGTCACAATTTGAAAGTATTCCAAGAAAGAGAGCTGACATGTACTAAAGAGCTTTCAATGAAATCTGAAATGGTTCATTTATTATGCCAACTGAAAGGCATTAAGTGATATCTGAAAATCATTTGAAGATTTATTAAAGTGATTTAAAATACCCCTTAATGGAAACTTGGAATACTTGCATAAGCCACATTGTCATTAAGTGACACTAGAAAACCATTTCATCATATCTAAAAATTATTTGCATCATTCCATGGTCACAGCCACAGTGCTGAGGAAATCTATCACTCTAAAAGCCACACGTGAAGTTCAACAAGCATTTCTGTCAACAATAGAATTGGTGAGTAATAACTTAAATTGCATTAATATTCTACATACAGTTTAATACAACAGCATAAAACACTCAGTTAAAGGCATTATTGAACCAAACATTATTAAAGGGGGGGGGGGAGAGGCTCACTTCAGATTTTCTATGTGAGATGTTCTTCTGGGACAACAGAAATCAGTAGCAGAAAATAATTTGATAATTGCAAAATGTAAATGTGAAAATACTTCCTTAGTAAAGAAAACCAACTTTCTCACTAAATTTGTGATTGGCTCATAATGGCTTGGTGTTCACCCTTTTATTTGCCAGTTTCCTTCCTCACCTTTCCTGCATTCCCCACACTTGCCAAATGTTAAGATGGAAGGAGCAGGCAAAACAGCAAGGCTAACAAAAAACCAAAGAAAGAAAAAAGAACAAAAACCAGAGGGCTGTTTTTTTAGGCTACTCTTCAGTCTCCATAATTAATATGTATAATTACTATTCTCACAGCCTACATCGTTCATGTGAAAACTACAAAGTATGGTATTTTTTACTCTAGACCAGGGGTCCCCAACCATTTTGAACCTCTCGGCACCTTTGGAATCCTGGCACAGCATGGAGATATCTGAAAGAGATTTACACTTTTTGGTGCTTTAAAATTTGTCAGATTTTCCCTTGGCATCTTCACAGGGGAAACGGTTTCTTTAAAATGTCATAGGTGTGACCAGGGGTCATTTCATGCAGGAGCGCACAGGAGCGGAGCTCCGGCAGTAAAGAAACCAGGAGGAGGGCACATGCAACAAGCCCCACCCCCTGCTCCCAGCAGCCCTCAGTCAGAGCAAGAAGCAGCCAGGTAAGCTGCAGAGCCCCCCCCCGTTATGCTCATTGCACATCTTTTTCTATGAAATGACCCCTGGGTGTGACCATGAGATTAAAGTATCAACAGAAAAGCACACCTTCATATTGTAACAGAAAAAAGAAAGTAGAAATCATCTCCTTCAAAACTATTCCTTTTTGTGCTGATAATCATAGATTTTAACACTAGTTTTTCCCTAGTACCATAAACCATGGCTTTAGTTTTCATTTTTTGGGGGGGGGAATGAAGAAGTAGTTATGCTATAACACCTACTGGTGCAGCTTAGGTCCTGCTCAGTACTCATAATCAGAGAACTGATCATTTGGGATCTGTTCAGATGCATCTGAGCTAATTCAGACACATTCTGTTTGCATAATTACATTACTGTCTCACTCCATTAGATGGCTTTTCACAGCAGTCTCCATTCCGTCACTCATCTACTGCCTCTGCCTCCATATGCACAGTAAAAATGTCAAAAAGTTTGAGATTTTTGAACTGAGATTTACTACTTAGATGTTTTTGTGTACCTTTTACATCTGCCCACAAATCCAATTAATCTTGCCATCAGTTCTTGTGATCATTTCTCAAATAGGCATCACTGACTATGAAAACACACAACAGCAGGAAATGTGTTCTATTTGATGTTATCATTTAAAGGATACATTCAATTGTATAGGAACAAAGGCTGGACTCATTGCAAGTGATTCCTGATTTATACAAGTTAGTCAGTTTAATGACTCAAGCAACTATGACCCTGAGGAATAGTGTCTCTTTTGTTGTACATGAGATAATTTAGTTCCTGAACTGTGCAAAAGCATTTACAATGAACAAGCAGTCACAGTTGTAAAAGCTGCTCAGCATAGTGCTATGCTTGAGACAAATATGCCAACCATCATCAATCCAGTCCCCTATTTCTTTCACCTCCTGTACAATTGTTATGCATCATGGATTCATTGTAGTTTTTTTTCTTGGGCTTCATATCCTTGATGGAGTGACCCTCCTAGACACCCAAGACAGCCTCTCTGGCATTTTAGCCACCATCAAGTAGCCATATATTTAATGGAGATTTACAAAAGGAGATATTAATATAGTTTCTGCACTCATTTTTTCTGGGTAAAATTCAAACATCAGGACTGGCTCCTTGCACATCCAGGTAAGCAGGGGCACCTCAGTTCCATGAAAGGAGTAGGCCCTCTGGGAAACCTATAAATCTCTTCTTTCAGGAAGTCCAGGTGTGCATCTTCTAGAGTAGCTCAACAGTGGTGGGTTGCTGTCCACTAAAGTTGTGCCCTCACACGATAAGTGTGACCAAGGCTGGCTGAATCCAACAGACGGATAAGGAAACCAGCAAGTGACTAGGAATCATTTTAGGTGTAGATGCATTAGGGAACCTTTTGCTATTTTCCTTTGCCTGGCAACCTTGAACCCATATTATTATTGTTTGTTTATTTGCTTGGGTTTTGCCTAAATATCATTGTTTTTCCTTGCTGAACATGGTAGTTTTTATTCTAGCCACGATATTGTCCACGATATTGGTGCAAAGGCTCTGATGCACTGGAATTCCAGCAGCACTTGACCTGATGTAAGTGCAATGCTATAGCTGTCCTGCATCAGGATTTTTGATTTCTTTGCTGTGTTGGCAGTCCACCTACACTTTCCATCCTCCTCCACCCGCCTTTCAGTTTCCCCTAGATTTTCTGCATTGGTCTCTTATATCTTTTCCTCTTTGGTTTTCCCAATAACACTCTACAAAGCTAAATCTGCCATGCCTTGATTTTCATTTAATACTATTTGCATTGGTGCAATAACCAACAGTTCTGAGGAAGGAGAGGGAGGGGTTGGTAAGCATCTGTGTTTGCATCTGAATATGAACACTACTTGACACACTGGCAGTGTTCCCAGGTCCAGCTGCTTCTGCTGAGCCAGAGAAGGGAGAAAGGATGGGGGAGTGGGGAGAAGTTCTAGGAGGCAAAAAGGCAGCCCCAGGGAATAGTCTCCTCTCCCCATTCTTTGTCTGTTGCAGCTGTATTCCCAAATGTCCCTTCTGTTGCAGTTCAGTCAAAGAAAAAGGAGTCAGCACTGTTAAGGTGGTTCTTGTCGTGCCCAAATATATTCATAGAAAATATTTCAGTTAAGCCTCGATTTCACAGTAAGTGCAGATGCCAAGACACAATCTCGGAACATACGGAGGAAATGCTTCTGTTATCCTCTAGAGCATTCAGACTTCAGCATTGTGCAGAGTGCAGAGTGAGTAATGAGAGTTGATGTAATCTTATATTGATATTTTTACTTGGATACGTTCACTAAAACACTAAATTATTTTTTTAATTTAATAAATTCTAAGATTGTTAAAGGGTTATTTTCCAAAAATATTTAATATAAACACAGTAGAATCAACATTGCTATAAAGAATATTTTTATTTGTAAATATGGTTTCATCTTTTGAAACATGAATGGGGGGAAACAGTGTGATAGGAGAATATTTTTGGAAGGACTCCCCCCCTTTAAAAAAAAAACCCTGGATATTTGATGTGCTAGAAGCTCTTGTTGTCATTCAAAGCTCAGCCTTTCAAAGGTAGATCAAGATGGGTAGCCGTGTTAGTCTGTCTGTAGCAGTATGTTAGAGAATGAACTTAATATTTTACTTTATGGACTATATTTATTGCTACACACAATGGACTGTGCACATACACACACATA
>NW_015165291.1:337761-339268 GCF_001447785.1 Gekko japonicus
GTGCTTATTTTAATACTGTATTTCTAAGGAACTTGATTGAATGTGTGAGTGCATCAGTATTGTTTGTATGAGATTTATTTTCTTAAGTAAAAGACATCTATTTTAACCACAACAGCCTCAAAATCTTTTACTGGTAACCCTTGGTGGGAACAGGACCTTGGTATAGCTGGCAGGGACCCATTTATAAATTGCCAATTGCTGTAAATGAAGCAAATCGGCTAACAAGTAGAAAAGAGTATGAGTCCACTAGCACCTTAAAGACTAACAAAATTTGTGATAGAGTATGAGCTCTATCTAGCTGTATCTGAAGAAGTGAGTAGTCACTCACGAAGAAGGGAGCAGTGACTCCCTACCACAAATTTTGTTAGTTACTCTCCAAGTAGCCTGGAGGAACTCAGTATACATTGGGGCATTGGATTTAACTTACAGTCTCCTCGAATACAATGATTAAACCTGGATGGTTTTGAAAAGTTTACTAAATGGTAGTCATCACAGAATAATGGGGGGGAGGCAGTACACTGAAGGATCTTGGTATCACAGACACTATGGGTTGTGAGCTGCAGTATCATCATGCATTTGTAATTGACCCATTTATACAAAAGGTCACTGAGCTAAAAAAAAAGGGGGGGGACCACCTTTTCACCTCACTTGATATCACCAAACCAGTTCACAGCTCAAATGGCCATTTGGACATGTAGATACTCTTAAGGCTTCCAATTATGTAAGTGCTAATTTATTCTTGTGAACTGGATGTTTATTCCCTACTGATGATTCCCACTCCTCTATATAAAATTTGTGTGGAAAAGCTTGAAGTGAGTTGTATATGAATACAGCCCATGGGCAACACCAACTAAATCTGTGAACTCTGTGTGATAGGCCATTCAGCTGTGGAAAATGCTGTTTTCAGTTTAACAAATGCAAATATCTCCCAAATAGAGGATAATTATATGAAGATAACAAGAACTCTCTATGTTGGAACCAGCCTTAGGAGAGTGATTCATTGACTGGTATAAAGTCTTTGTGACAGCCATCACTACATGTAAGTTTCCTAGCAGAGCCAACAGTGGCTCCCTGCAGCTGTTCCATGTTGTGAAAATTGCACTGGGGGGTGGGAGTGGGAAGACTGAAGATGTTTCCCTGGTGTACCATGGTCCCAATAGTACTGAGCCCATGTGAATCCAGGCAGCACAGAATTTCCATTTTACATCTGATTATGACCATCATGAGACCGTGGCCAATTCTGCATTGGTTTTTCCCTCTGTTGTTTTAGGAAACCGAAGTTGGAACAGAAATTCCCCTCTGCATTGCATACTGCTTTCACTTTCTTTGATCATCAGATATTATGGTACCTTCTGCATAGATTTATGGTCGTTTTATGGCCATTCAGGAGTGACTTTGTAGTCAGTAAGGAATTGGCCCTGGGTATTTGAATGTGGTTTTAAGCTGCACTTTTCCCTCCCAGTTGAGAAAATGTGGAGCAAATGTTAGATGCAGAATTTCCCTTTGT
>NW_015165291.1:339399-342564 GCF_001447785.1 Gekko japonicus
AAGTTGGAACAGAAATTCCCCTCTGCATTGCATACTGCTTTCACTTTCTTTGATCATCAGATTTTATGTTAGCCTCCAGACTCCATGCTGCTTTCACTTCCTTTGATCATCAGATTTTACGGTACCTTCTGCATAGATTTATGGTTGTTTTATGGCCATTCAGGGGTGACTTTGTAGTTAGTAAGGCATTGGCCCCGGGTATTTGAATGTGGTTTTAAGCTGCACTTTTTCCTCCCAGTTGAGAAAATGTGGAGCAAATGTTAGATGCAGAATTGCCCTTTGTATCATGTGAACAGGACCTAAGAAAAGCTCCTTAAATGTATAACCAACCAAAACTAGCAATTCATATCAAATGAAATCCTCAGTCATGCACATATTCATAACTAATAAAATACCCTCTTTCCTTAGAGCATTCTACCCTGTCCTTCTGTGTATGGAAACACACATAGCCTTCCTGCTTTTGTAAATACTTTGAACTTGCTATGCTCATTAAAGTATATGATGAACTGTAATGCACTATGTTCCAAAGCACTTTCTAGAAATTTGCCCCATTGCATGCCTATACCACCAGTTATTTTTTTTACTGGTGACTTTCCCAACCCAAGCCAGCACTCAGAAAAAAAATACATAAAGATAATCTATTAAAATACAGTTAAAACAAAACATGCATGTAACGATCAATGTCATACCCATGATGTAGCTGAAACAGAAATGTTTGAACATCCCCAAATGAACCTTAGGTTCAGCAAATACAGTTGTCAACCTCCAGATGGTATCTGCTATTACATCTGATTCATGGGGAGAAATGACAGCTTTGGAAGGTGAACTGTATGGCATTATACTACATTGAAGAGACTCTCCTTCCCAAACCCTAACCTCCTCAGGCTCCATCCCCCCAAATCTCTAGGTATTAACAACCTGGAGCTGGGAACCCTAAGCAAGTCAAAGAAAGACTGCATATTCCCACTGTAGCTACTGAAAACGGTGCATAGAGTATTAGACTTGGATGAGAGAAAGCCAATTTTACATCTCTAATTAGCTATGAAGTCACAGGGTAGCCCTAGGAATGTTATAATTTCTCTGCCTAATTTACCTCATACAGTTGTTGTGAAGCTAAGATTCCGCTTTGAGTTCGTTGGATAAAGGGCAGGATACAGATGTTCGAAAGCAAGAAATTGCAAGTAGATAAATAGGTACCACTTGGATGGGAAGGTAACAGCGTTCCGTGCACCTTGGTGTTTAGTCATGCTGGCCACATGACCACGGAAACATCTTTGGACAGTGCTGGCTCTTCGGCTTTGAAACAGAGATGAGCACTGCAACCCTAGAGTCGGATTCGACTGGCTTTCGAGCAAGGGAACCTTTACCTTTACCTTTTTACAGATGTATGTGCTTGAGGCTATGCTTCATGTCCCACCCTTACAAAGTTTTGTGCCTTTACGTTCAGGACTGCAAGACCTAGTGGTCTCTAGGGGTATGCACAACAAAATATCTAAGCCAAAGATATACACATAAATTGCTGTTTCCGGTCATTACTATGATGTTCCAGAATGGTATTAAGAATCCAGGGCCCTGGTCACATGGAGAATTTGCCACGTGAGAGGGACGGCTTGCCTGCAGATTAAAGCAGCGCAATCATACCTTAATATCTGGGAAGCATCACAGTCCCATCTCTAACTTGCAGCTTTGGCCTGAAGACGTGGATTTAAAAGCTACCAGGAACCATGCACTATTTTCCTGATAATGCGCAGCACGTGCGGGCGTCTGATCAGGAAGCACTGGTAGCCCATCGCAGCCAGTGCCTGTCGGCGTCCCATGCATGTGCGCAAACGCCTTGCTGCTGTGTTGCCTTGTGTGGTGTGATCGGCTGCTGGAGGCTTGGCCACGAAGCCTAGGGGGAAGGTGAGATCACGCTACCGCACATCTTTTTGCTCCGACTCTAAAAGCCTCCCATCCCCTGCAGATTATCCCGCTCGTGTGACTGGGGCCCAGGATTCTTAGTGAAATGAAACTACCCTCCCTGATTAAATCTGTGTTGTTTTTGACTTCAGGTGCTGCACTGCTGGTAGGCAGCATGAGCTCATGTCCTTACTTGATTCTACAGATTGCCTGAACAATTGAATTTCTTCTTTCCATCTAGATCTTTGCAAGGGAGTATCACAGAGTGCTTCCAGATAATTGCCTTTGGAAACAAACATAAGAGAAATGTAGCTCTCTTTCCTTCCCTCTTTTGGGCAGAGCCCCTTTGTTCTTCTAGGGATTGATAAATAGAGAGATGGGGTAGGATGTACCAGAATAAATGATAAGAATGTCCATGGGGAACAATGGGAGATGCCTAAAGGACCATTGGATACAATGGTAGCCGTGATTGCAAATGTACTTTCAGGGGCTCCATTGAAATACATTACAGCAAACAAAAGTTGCATCAAAAATGTAAAAGGGATTTAGAGAGACCTGCCTTGGGACTGGAATAACAGCCCCCAAAGTGGAATGATGGCCCCTCGGGGTAGCATAACTGTTCTGCAACAAGAATGATAGCCCCCATAGTAGAATGACAGCCCCTGAGATAGGAATCAGAAGTGTGGAAGTGGAATTACAGCCCCAGGGGGGTCATTCCACTCAGGGACTGTCATTCCAACCCCAGAACATTTTATTGGGCCCAGGGGCCATCATTTTAGTCCAGGAGATTGTCATTCCACTCTGGAGGCTGTCATTACAGGCCCTGGGCAGGCTTCTTGTAATCTTTTCCACATTTTCATTGAAACTGTTGTGTGCTGTAACCAATGTTCCCTCTAAGCTCCACAGTGTTGTGAGCAGACATTCTACCTTGTGAGCAAAAAAAGCTAGTAGCATTAAAGTTGTGAGCAAATCTACATTTGAGCAAGTCTACATAAATTAGTTTTTCAGAAGATTATTTCCATGTAAAAACCCAAGAAAATTCTTTTAAATTATAATTAAACTATATTTTTAAAATAATTTAAACATTATAAGAGAAAACAGAATCAAGTCAAATTTCACCCACCTCTTTACACTCTATTGGTAGAACTGTCCTCTGGATAATAGGTCTACCCACCCCTTTCCACTATATTGGTAGACCTGGCCTCCGCAGAACAGCTCTACCCACCCCTTTCCAATATATTGGTAAACCTGGTCTCTGGAGGACAG
>NW_015165291.1:343021-343314 GCF_001447785.1 Gekko japonicus
TAACAAACAGGAAGTTGTTTAAATGTTATCAATCAGCCCAAATTAGTTACTTATTCAAATATTTATATCCTACTTTTCTCTGTGATTGAAGGCAGCTTACAAATCACACTGAAAAGCATAATATGGGTGTGTAAAGAAAAAAAAATCAGTTTTTTCTGGCTCCATTATAGCCTATGGGGACCATTATGGTCAATAGGTCCCATAGGCTATAATGGAGAATCAATCCAGGGGTATCTATGGCTCTGGCTGGGTTTGGTTTTTGAGGTAGAGGCACACAATTTGCAGCATTCCTG
>NW_015165291.1:343326-362092 GCF_001447785.1 Gekko japonicus
AGTGCCTCTCCTCAACCCCTCCCCCAAGTTTAAAAAAGATTGAACAATGGTGTCCAATTCTATGAGCCCCAGAAGGAGGTGCCCCCATCATCCATTGTTTCCAATGGAAAAATGCCTAATTTCAGTTCACTTGCAAGCTGCACTACCAGCTAAATTCCCTCTGCTGCTGGCTAAAATGCTGTGCGCCAGTACCCCCAGCACAGCTTAGAGGGGACTTTGGGTAACATGTTTCATTGGAGCTCATGCAAGTCAATTTGCATTCCTGGCTCCTATTATATTCAATGGGCAGTCAGGCCTCTCCTGCTGTTCCCAATAGGCATTTCAATTCATTTTAGTATATCCCCATAATGGCAGACTGACAGAAAGGGATGGGAAATAAGTAATCATGGTAAAAATTTCCTTCTTGAATTCTGGATCCAAAGTTATGATTTGTTTCTCCATGTACACCTCTTGTGCTCTCCTTTAAGGTTGAACTCTAAGTGGAAAAAATTTGGCTCTTGAGGTTTGATTTATTATTTTCACAGCACAATAGACTATTGGCATGGAGACCCTGTCATCTGCAAGGCCTGTCTGTTGTATCACTTCTGTCTGTTTCAATTCAATAACCTCAAGATGTGCAATACAATCCTAAGCAGACTCACACCCTTTTCAGGGTCTGACAAGACAATATTGCATCCTTGAGTCCACCATACCATTTTAGAGGTTGGATTTTAACTTTTCAAAATGCTGCTGAGGCCTGATTCTGCTAGGGACTGTAGCAAGCTGGGACGAGGGGCTCATGCCTCTCAATGTACCATTTTCAAGAGCTGAAACAGCTGTATTGACTGGCCTTATGTAGAATTTTAAAAAACCCTAACATCCAAGTTCTAAAATGGAGCCATGTACTCAGTAGTGCAATATCATTGTTTGGCCCTAAGCCCACTGAATGGGCTTATATGAGTGTAACTGTGTTTACGATGCCATTGTTGCATAGGGCTGTCAGGTCCCGCCCTGGCCACCGGTGAGGGATGGGGAGGTAGAGGAGGTAGGGTTGCCAGAACCAAGTTGGGAAACTCCTGGAGATTTGGTAGTAGAGCCTGGGAAGGACATGGACCTTGGTGGGATACAATGCCATAGAGTCCACCCTCCAAAGTATCCAGTTTCTCCAGTGGAACTGATCTCTGCAGTCTGGAGCTGAGCTGTAATTCCAGGGCATCCCCTGGTAATCCCACCGAGAAGATGGCATACCTATTGTTGCAGCATATTTCCACACAAGCAGGCCTGCACAAATGTCTAATTGGTAGAAAGTACAGAGACTCCTGATATAATTCCAAATGTGGAAAGATCCTACAAAGCTTTAAAACCACCTACAATTCCTCCTTCAACAATATTTTTTTCTTTTGCTTCCAGAGACATAAGAACATTTTTCTAGTGGTTGTTTAGATAAAAGCAAAGATGTAGAACAGCTTTTGCTGTCTTAAGTCTATGAATAAACAATATCACTTCCAAGGGATCAATGTAATAAACCATTTTTTTCTTCAGGGCAGAAGATGAAAAATCTATTTTTAACAGTTCTCCATAAGTAAAACTTCATACATCAGCCTCAGGGGTACAAAAGGGTAATCAAGTCAGGAATGCTGAAACTCTGAAAATTAAAAAAAAAAAAGACTTAAGCTTTCCCCAATTCTTTCTGTATGTTTATTTTTAAAACTCAATTTACTAAGAACAATGTCTGCCTATATTCTTAATCCCATCTTTAGATATCACAAGGCTGGTTCTTATACTATGTTTATCACTTGAGGATTAAATATCCACTGAACACTGAAATATGTGAATGGGCCATCAGAGATATAATATCAGCAATAGAACTTCCATTTTCCTCAGTCAAGCACAATGCTTTTCAAGGATTTCATCTGATAAGATGTGCTTGTAGCTTCATCATGGTGGTGGCTACAAGCATGGACAGCTTCAAGAAGGAATTGGATAAACAAATGGAGCAGAGGTGCATCAGTGGCTATTAGCCACAAGGTATAGATAGGAACTCTCCGTCTGGGGCAAGTGATGCTCTGTATTCATGGTGCTGGGGGGGGGCAACAGTGGAAGAGCTTCTAGTGTCCTGATGGCACCTGGTATTTTTGGCCACTGTGGGACAGAGTGTTGGACTGGATGGGTTATTGGTCTGATCCAACATCGGCTTCTCTTATGTTCTTATGTGAGAACTCACTCTAGTCCTCCAAGCTCTCATTTTATCCCCCTAAATTCCATAGTATACCAGGAGATGATTTTGAGTGGGGAAAAAGAGGACATTGGGGAGCAATTTTGTCAATGGCTTCAGAGAGTCCTGTCATCCAACATGACCAAAAAATGTTCTGCCCCATCCTTCGCATGGCATCCCTTTAGTATCTGAAAGTGGTTATCCTATCACCTTGGAAGTGTCTCTTCTCCAACACAGAGATTCCCAACTCCTTCAACCTCTCATCACAAGACATGGTCTCCAAACACCTCACCAGTTTTGTTGCCCTATGCTGGACTCATTCCAGTTTATTGACATCACTCCTAAACTGCAATGCCCTAAACTAAACACAATACTCCAGCTGAGGTCCAAGACCATGTACAGCGACACCAATACCTCACATAACCTTGACACCACACTTCTGATAATGCAGACTAAAGTCGTATTAGCCTCCCCCCCCCTTACCACTGCATCACACTTCTGGCTCATATTAAGCTTATGGTCCAGTAGAACCATGTTCACATACAACACTGAAGGGAGCAGAGGCTGCCCCATTTTCTTCAGAATGAATGAATGTTTCACGTACCACATGAATGCACAGAAGCATCATTCTCCTTTCAGCTGCAATGTGCTTATATCTCTCTTCATTTTTGGTTTCAATCATTGTTTGCCCAGTCTCTCACAACTTAACAACATTTTTGGGGACATTTTGACACTGTAGTTATCAGTGATGCTCTCTTCCATGCATCTCCAATTATTGTGCACTGTGAATTACATAGGACTTGCATGGTTCTTCCCTCACTCTGTCTTATCTCCAAATCCCACTTATTTCATTTCAAATTTGTAATCGCTTTCCTTTTGGAGAGTTCTCAGATCTCTTGAACCTGAAGTGTGCTCTGTTGTCCTGCTTCCCTCAATACCAACAAATGATGCTGCCACCAGGATTGCTCTACTTCCTCACTCATTTAACCACCCCCCTTTTTGGTAACACAGACCTGGATGTGAGGGCAATCTGGCTGTGACATCTGTCACCCCATTGATCACCAGGGTTGATTCAGCTGATCTGGCAGGCTAGGTGGGTGTCCCCTACCTCCCTCACCACTCCATGTGTGTCCCTCCTGAAGCTGCGCACTTGGTCGAAGAGGACAACCATCCTAGACAGAAGGAATGTACTGTTCTTCGGTCAAGGGTATACGATATGGTAAAGGTAAAGGTTCCCTTGCTCGAAAGCCAGTCGAATCCGACTCTAGGGTTGCAGTGCTCATCTCCGTTTCAAAGCCGAAGAGCCAGTGCTGTCAGAAGATGTTTCCGTGGTCATGTGGCCAGCATGACTAAACACCAAGGTGCACGGAATGCTGTTACCTTCCCACTGAAGTGGTACCTATTTATCTACTTGCAATTTCTTGCTTTTGAACTGCTAGGTTGGCAGGAGCTGGAACTAGAGACGGGAGCTCACTCTGTCATGCGGCACACTCGGGTCTTGAACTGCTGAACTACTGACCTTCCACAGCCTGGAGTTCAGCGTCTTAACCACTTGAGCCACCACAGATCCTATACGATACGGTAACACAGACCAATAAGTGTTATTTATAAAACAAAATCAATAAAAACAAGCTTTAATTTAAGATCCATATAGCGTTCAGAATATTCAATCATTTTCTCAACTTGTAGCCCAATTCTAGCCCAGTCATAGGAAAACTTACAAAAGACACAACAAACACAACCCTTCCTAAACTTACGATGAGTGTCTTCCTTTCCTAACTATCAGATCTTTACGAATTTTTACCTATCTAGCCTAGCCCTTCCCATGATGATCTTCTTTTCCAAAACACATATCCTGTTCTTCTGTTCTCTGCTCAGTGTCTCCACTATATCCCCTCAAGACACATCCTGTCATCCAATCAGAAACTTAATGCCTGGCTTTCCATCTGTCATTGAAATGCACTGCACTTCTCACGTACACACTTTCTTCCCTTATAGACAACCTTCTTGCTTTTTAAACCCTAAGTAAAGACCTATGTACATTGACAATATTTTAGGGCATTATTTACAGATCTTACATTCATTACGTCACAAACAGATTTGCAAAAAATAAAGACACTCATAGATCCTAACTCCCTTATAAAAGCCCAATACAGGATACAAAGTTGCAGGCATACTTGCCTCAGTGTTTAACTGCTAAGTTGAATATTGTTTGCCCTGATATACAGCAGCATAAATACACGTAGAGGTTCCCATGACCCATTTGAAAAACAAAATATGTATGGAAAGCAAGAGCCAGAAGAAAAGCTTTAGTTCTGCTTTTGTTTCTGCCTAAGGAAAGCTATCAGTTCATATGGCTCAGTGAAAATAACCTGTGTAGCTTGACATTTTCCATTTCAAGTTTCAGCTGTATTTGAAGACTATTTCAAATGTTCATAACATTGACAGATGAAGAATCATAATTATAATGAAGCATTCTGGCTAGTTCAAAGGTTCCCCCTCGATGCAATTGATTGCCAAGTAAAAATGACATAAAAAGAGGGAATAATTAGATAGAAATAAAAATCCTTGAGGATCTCCCTTCAGCAACAGAACCCCTATGCTAAATAGAATTCTCTCTCACATCCCATCTGTTACAATGTCATATGTTGCAATTTACACTGTCTAATAAATATCTGATATCAAAATTTAATTCTACAACAGGATTTCATGGGCCAGTCTGTTAAGCCAAATATTGCATGTACAGAAGTATAATTTAATAATGAAAAAATACTACAAAAATACAGACTTGATCTAGGAATATATGAGCAGCTGGTGGGCAAGCTGTAACATTCAGCAATTTTCGGAAGCTCATTGAAGAAGTCTAAGGCCTATTATGCATGGGTGTTTTCCCTCGCTTTCACCGTGCATGTCTGTCAGGTTTTCTTTGTTGTTCTGCATTGATTTTCAGCACTCAGTTAACTTTCTGGTCCCTGCTGCCCCCGGTTTTCTGAGAGTGCTTTTGTGCCAATATTTCCCTTGTTTCTCATCCAAGCTGAAGGTAATTCAAAAGCATATATACCCTCAGATTTCCCCCCAGCCTTTTACCACCCCTCAAAGGTCACACACCACCCACATCGAGGTCATTCCACCCATTCTGCACCGTCTGCCACCCTCCCCCCTTCATTGGTGTACAAGCTCCATTTCCCCCTTGTTTTTACATTTTTAATGACAAGTGGCTTGAGTCTAGCAATATGAGACTATTGCTAGTCTTGGATCGTTGAATTAAAAAAAATAAAATGATGGCAGGAAGTTTAAAAGGAGCTGAGTGAGGTTTAGTTTCCTGCTGGTATTGACTTGAAAAGAGAGGAGACAAATGGCAGTGTCCCTAGTGCAAAAAATTAAAAAGGATTTCAGTGCTGCATGCAAACAGAATAAAGCTCGGAATGAGATTGACATGAGATGCAGAGAATGAGAGAGAGAGAGACTGGGATGGGAAGCCTAAAGCTTTAAAACATTTTCCCCTTTCACGCTTTAGTGAACAAAGTTGGGGGGGAATCATTTCGGCAGTCACTAGAAGCGTAACTTTAAAATGGCAGCTGAGCCACATGGACCCTCTGTGAACCACCAAACTTAAGAATCATTTGGGATCGATTCGTTTGGAGGAAGAGTGCAATCTGCATGGGACAGGCTTTAAAAATTGCTAAGATCATGACCAGTGTGCAGGATCAAATTAGAGAATCACAAAGAGAAAACCACACAAATTTGCAAGGAAGGGCAGGAAATTAGTGTTACTATGCAGCTGCACTAGGGCATGGGCAAAAATACCCCCCATTTCTTAATTTAGTGGCACAAGACTAAAAAAGCTCTCCAGAGGTTCTGCCAGAGGACTCCTCATCCATACAAATTGCAGCCTTGTGCAAAGTGTGGTGGAGTTGCAGCTGACTTTGCACAGGTGCGCGCACACACACTGCCAACAATCACAGTTTGCAATGCCAGTGTCAGTGAGTTCTATCATGCATTCTGTACACTCAAACATATTCCCCCATATTATGAGATCGTGTGACTCTTTCTCGTTTTTCACAGTGGCTGAAAACACAGCAGATAATCCCCTTGTGCTCGGCAATATGGAAAATGGAGCTTTGTAGCTACTTGTCAGTTTCAGAAAAAATCTGGTCAGTTTCAACAGTGAATTTCCCCCCTTTGCCTGAATTCCTTTCTGTTCCCTTTCATTCAATAAACTAATGCTAAAATGCATGCACAAAACCTGAACCACAAGGATTTAAATGGAAGGTGTTTGCTGGATGCTACTGCACAGCAGTGATATGGCAATTTTATTTTTTTTAAAAAAGCTTTGGATGCCATCCCTACACATCACAATTGATGTTCCACCTCAATTTAGAAAACCACTTTAAAAAATTGTAGCTGCGGAATAAATACATTGGAGGAAAAAGAATGGTGTGTAAGGCGGGCACATAATCCGAAGTCAAGATTAAAGGCTTACTGCTCTGAAAATCTGCAGTAAGATGTGTGTGTCTAACCATCTCATCCTTTGCTGTCCCCAGCATCAGGGTCTTCTCTAGCGAGTGCTACCTTCTCATTTGGTGGCCAAAGTATTTGAGCTTCAGTTTCAGTATCTGACCTTTCTATCCAGCTATGAGTAAACAAAGGTGCTAAGGCAGAATGACTTCTGGTGTGACAGGACTGTGTGTGGCCCATTGCAATGTCATTCATAATCACTTACCATAAAGATTGTACCGAATTAAATCATGATGAACAAGGGGAGGAGAGTGGGTTGTCACCAATATGTGGACCCAGCTCTATCTGTTGTTGGACGGCCAGTGAGACTCTAGTCTGGGAGATCTGGACCTGGTGTTGAAAGCTGTGGCTGGTTGGCTTAGACTGAGTTGACTGAAATTAAATCCAACTAAGACGGAGGTCCTGTGCCTGAGTCAGAGTGGGTCGAGGTTAGGGATCCCACTCCTGACCTTTTTCTTCTTCTTTTTTAACTGCCCCCAAAGAGGCAGGATTTTATTAAAGTTTTTCACATATAATAGTCGAGCAAACATACAAAGCATACACTAACATACATACATATACATGGGGTTTCCCCCCGCTTTTTAACAAGTGTTAATAATAGTGCCTAATCCGCATTACTATCTGTTTCTTGTGCCCTGTGTAAGTAACCTTCCATTTTTAGCTTCATAAAACATGAATATGCTACATTTAATAGATCCATAGTCTGTCCCTAATGATTTGCCTACATTTGCTTATCATACCAGCCCTCTCCTGACCTTCGATGGGGCACCGTTGGTGTTTGTTTGGAAGTTGGAGTTTGGAAGTGCTCCTGGATGCCTCCTTAACGATGGAGACCCAGGTAGCAGCCACTGCGAAATTTGCCTTTTACCATCTGTGGCTGATTAAGCAGTTGGTTCCCTTCCTTGAATGCAATTACCTGGCAACACTGATCCACACAATGGTCACCTTGAGATTGGATTACTGTAATGCTCTTTACATGGGGCTGCCCTTGTCCCAAATCCGGAAGCTGCAGCTGGTGCAGAATGCAGTGGCAAGGCTGTTGCTGTTTCTCCCCATGCAGGAGGACATCCAGCCTGCCCTAAAAGCACTGCACTGGCTGCCTATAGCGTACCAGATTCGGTTCAAGGTGCTGGTTCTTACCTTTAAAGCCCTATATGGTCAGGGACCTACTTACCTAAGGGACCACCTTTCCCCACATGTTCCCCAGAGAGCAGTAAGATCAGGGTCCCAAAACTGTTTGGCCCTTCCAGGCCCTAAAGAAGCCAGGCTAGCAGTGACAAGGACCAGGGCCTTCTCTGTGATGGCCCCGTACTGGTGGAATGAGCTCCCGGATGACATCAGGGCCCTGCAGGACTTTTTACAGTTCCACAGGGCCTGTAAAACAGAGCTCTTCCACCAGGCTTTCGATTAGGGTGCCGCCTCCTAATGTTATGGCCCTGGCCCCAACATCAGCACCAATTTAATTTAATTTAATATCCAACAGCCTGGCAGGAGCCCAGACTGTGGTGGTAGCTGACTACCTGGATGACTACCACCATCACGTCTTAGCACTTATTGACATCTATGTCACTGGCACCTATGATTTTATATGTTTTACTTATTTAAATACTGTGTTTTAACTATATAACCTGTAAGTCACCCTGAATCTGCCCAGACAGGGAGGGCGGGATACAAATTAAATAATAAATAAATAAATATGTTTAATTCCAACACTGAATTGTTGAATGTTGTAGTTTAACAGTAACATCCTAAGCAAGGTTATAGAATTCATTGAAGTTTATAAAATGTGGTCTGATGTTACTGATTGAGAGCATGTTTACTAGCTTTTATTGTAAAGACGTTTTGTCTAAATTTCTTGTAATTTTATGTAATGCATTTTATATTTGTTGTTTGCATGTTTGGCTTAAGACCTCGGGTCAATGAAGCTAATAAATGAAATGGAAATGGTTATACCTTTCGAAGCCCACTAACCTCAATAGACTTAGAATGGTGTAACTCTGTTAAGGATTACACTGTATGAATGGATTCACACATGGGCATATATGCAGTGAGCAGTGACTCATGAAAGTTCATACCCTGCCACAAGTTTTGTTAGTCTTTACGGTGCTCTTTTCTACTGCTACAGACAGACTAACACGGCTACCCATCTTCATCAATAAATTGCATATAGACAGTGATTTAAATTATTTATTTCCTTTAAACCCCACCTTTTCTCTGGAATGGGGATCCAAAGTGGCTTGTGTCATTTTCCTCTCCTCCATTTTATCCTGACAACAATCCTGAGAGTTAGAGTAGGCTGAGAGTATATGACTGGCCCAATTACCCAGCAAGCAGAGTGGGGGATTCAGATTTTGGCTTTCCAGATCCTCAATGGTTTTAACTACACCTGTTTTCAATACAGATACAACATGAACAAGGAGCACGTGCTTAGTGTGAATAAGGAATGCTACCCAAAGCACATGTATTTAGGCCACTCACACCTGTGAATTATTTTAATCAAGCAACAAATATAAATCCACTGTGTCTTTAAATAATCTTAGGAGACTTCTTAGCATTCAGAGTTGTATTTGTGGATTTTATTTAAATTATAACATTTCTGTCCTACTTTTCTACTTATTAAGTATCCAATTAATAAAATCAATTGATAATAAAAATTAAGCAAGTCAAGCTGTAAAAGCCAGATACAAGAAGCAGAACTAAAGCCAAATAAATATGAACCATTAAATTCTTGGGAACATGACACACTTTTAACTTGGTGCCCCAAAAAATAACAGTAAGCACCAAATACATGTTTTGCAGGGAGAGTTTTCCATAACTGGGACATCACTACAATTAAGGTCCCATCGCCAGTGGTTACTCGTGCAACTGTAGCAGTCAAGGACATCTCAGAGAATGACCTAGAAGAATAGGCAGATTGATATAGGAAGAGACGGTCCTTCAAATACTGAAGTCCCAGACTACTTAAAGGGAGGGGCTGTGGCTCACTGGCAGAGCATCTGCTTCAATCTCTGGCATCTCCAGTTAAAATGATCAGGTAGGAGGTAATGTGAAAGACCTCAGCTTGAGACCCTGGAGAACCATTGCCTGTCTGAGGACAATACTGACTTTGATGGACCAAGGGTCTAATTCAGTATTAGGCAGCTTTGTGTGTTTCCTGTGTACTTAGAGCTTTAGAGGTTAACCAGCAAACTGAACTGAAACGAGGACAAACTCAAAGCCAGTGATGATGTTATGAAATTGACAAAATGTACTCCTCTCAGTGACTTCTAGTTAATAACCTAACTTTTGTATTCTGAACTGGATGAAGTATCCAAACAGTCTTCATATGGTGCCCCATGTAAAATGCATTGCAGTAATCTAACATGAAGGTTTCCAGAGCATTGGTAACTATGGCCAGGCTATTTCTACCAAAAGAGAATGTGACTATTGCACTCACGTAGCCCAGTGAAAAGAACTGTGCACTATGGATGCCCTTCCCAAATAGGCAACCAAAGTCAAACCCAAATCTAATACCTACCCCCAACTGTCAACCACATGCTTTGGGGCAGTGGATTGGCTCCAGAAATAACCTCTGCTAATAGAATAAAACTTTCCTGTCTCTTCCATTCTGAAACGCTCCCTGAAATACTTCTTCTGCAGAGACAACTTCCCCTCTCCCAAGAACAGCATAAACTGGAGGTCTGCAGTGGAAGGACGGAATCAGCAAAGATACACACCGCCTGATTGCCCTTCTGTGGGTTCATCACAATTCATTATCTTGTTTTTAATATAAATAAAATCTCTACAAAGGCTTAAATGGAGAAAAAACAGAGATTACCTAGCTGTCCTTCAGGGCATAAATGAGCAAACAGATGAACATGGCAGAGATGGGAAGCCACCATAAAAATTGCAACATTTTTTTAAACTGATGATGACACAGTTATTTCTATTTCTGCTGTCATCCACCGGTTTCTAAGGTTCCTTACTTCCCATTTGTTTAGAGACATTTCAGGAATGAGATGACACAGGAGAAAAAAGGATGGCCACAGAGAATCTGGTTCATAGTTATACCCATCTACATCTCAGCCTCTAAACCCTTGTACTTTTCTTGGTGATTTACCCTTCCAATAAACATTTGCTTCTAGTAATCTCTCTTTCACTGTTTCATATTCTAATTTCTATGAAAAACTGCATATCTTGTAAATTTTGGTTACGCTGAACGATTGTACAGCACTGTATTATAATATTACTTCCTTCCAAATGTCATCTGCTTTCATAAATTTTAAACATTAGTCAAAGCCCAACTACTCTTTATCCAAACATGAAATGCCACTTTTCGTTGGAGGTGAAGATAACATATAAATATTAAGAATGAGCTGAAATTACTCACTTTGTTGCAGGAACATTTTCTACAGCATTAAAAGTGCTCTCCTTTCAATTACTTTTTCAGCAGTCCCTGAGAAAATGTTCATTTACACTGCCCTTTCTTGCTATCTCTCTCAACTGTTTTTCCTCCCTAGGGACATCATATAGCCAAATCGCTTGGCTGCAGAACAGCATGATTTTATTCCATCACGACATGATTCCTAATTGGCTAGAATTTCCCATGTGAGTATTCCAGGTGAATAATCGAACAATTTTTGAGGGGGAAGATTTACTTTCCTCCCCTAACAGCTATTGTTGATCCAAAAATTTGAAACAAGAAAAATATTCAGCACAGCCCCTTCTAATATGGCCTGGCTTACTAAGAATGATCATGACTTTGCAGGGGACGCATATCAGGAAAAATTATTTCAAGCCTATTTCCTTTGTTAAAAAGAGAATAGCCACATTTTATAACAATCAGAATTATTATACAGAAGCAACATTGTCAGTATTTTTTAAAATGGGAAAATATGTTTTCTTTCTAAATACACACATATCCCGTGTTGAGAAATGTCGCTAGCTTGACTAACTTTGCTGTCTTTGCTGAGAAATGTATTGCCATTTCGCTAGCTTGACTAACTTTGCTGTCTTTGAAAAACAAATGTGTTAGTTTATATATACTTTTGAGTTACTTACAGCAATCCATTTTTTTTAAATGAAAGTATTATTCATTTGTGTCACAGATGTAGAAATGCGTATTTAGGCTCCTGTGATGGATCATTAAGGGTTAATGCCAACAGAGTCTGAGAACCTTTGAGTGACAGGCTGTTCCAAACAGAATTCTGTTAAGAGAGTCAGTTAAGGAATGATCATTGGGAACTGACAGCTGAAGAAGAGATAGTTATGCACTGACTGTGGACTGGGAAGGAGGTTGAGATAGTGAGTGGGTCAAAGAGGACCCTCATTCAAGCCAAAAAAGGGAAATAGCTTCTGCTAAAGAGAAGTGATCCCTGCCCAGTTAAGCAGGGAAATAGCTTCTAGAAATAGCTTCTGGTTTGTTTATAAAGAAGGATTTTGGGAACTTGGTTGTATGTTCCTGCCTTCTAAACTTTGTGTTGGTGAATCTCAGAAACCTATGCTTGAGTGTTTAAGCAGAAACTGAAAAGAAAACCTCTCTCCTCAAAGTTTCAAAGACCTTGTTGAATAGCAGAAACACTTACTTGTTGGCAACAGATTATCTGGTGTTCGTGTGAATATAAAGTTAGTTTTATTATCTGTTCACCTCATACATCCTACACCTGATTTCACCTGACGTTTTCTCCTCCAAGTTAAATAAAACATTTTATTTTATCTTTCAAAAGCCTTTTGTGTGCCATTTCAAAAGCAGAACATAAGAAAATGATTTTGTCTCCTCCCTCAGTTCCCTGAGATCGGCCAGCATCTGTCTGTCTGTCTGTCTGTCTGTCTGTCTGTCATCTAGCAACTGGGTGGGACAGCCACAGACAAATAGGAAAACAGACAAAGGGGCTTCTCAGCAAGAAAGAAGACATCAGGGAAAAACCTGTGTGCGAGGGAGGGAAGTAGGCGAGATTGCCATGACTCCTTTTAAAAGTAAAAAGGGGGAACAAGTGAAGAAAGGCAACTGGGTGGGACAGCCACAGACAAATAGGAAAACAGACAAAGGGGCTTCTCAGCAAGAAAGAAGACATCAGGGAAAAACCTGTGTGCGAGGGAGGGAAGTAGGCGAGATTGCCATGGCTTTTTAAAAGTAAAAAGGGAGAACAAGTGAAGAAAGGAAAGCAACACTTCCATATGCTAAAAAAGGTTTCTAGATCAGAGACATAGGGGAAGCTTTAAATTTCCTGATGCCAAGAGCAAAGAGGGAATGCTGAGTTCTCCTAACCATGATCCTCCTAAATCCATAACCTTCCATCCTAGCCTCCTATAATAAGTAGGGCTCTAGCAGTAACTACTTGATATTCTCAAACACATTCAAATACTGAACTTACCTTGTGTCCAATTACTGGTTTCTCTTGAGTATAGCAAACAATATTGACTACATTGGTGATTAAATTAAAAAAAAAAAAGAGCCGCAAGCTGATGCCCATTATGCTACCTTAGTACATGTACTTCTATTTTTGCTATCTGAAAAGTGGAAAACATAGGAGTAAAACAGAAAACACAAGCTTTGTGGTAAAGAACATGAAATGTATTATTTGGTTCGAAAAGGGGGTGTCACACAAAGGGTCTATAATAATGTGACAGTTAGATGCTGTCTTGTTCCTTCTGTGGCTACTGGTTAGAGAGAGCTCAGTTCTCAATGAAACTTTCAGAGTTTTCTCTTGTGGCTTTGCTGCAGTTTCTACCACACTCCTTCTGATCTCTTTTCCCCCCTCCAGCAATGTAGGACAATAAACTACTTGTTACCCAATCTGTAGGTATGGCATTACAGTGGTTGAAGGATGCCATTCTCCAGGTGGGACCTGGGGATCCCCCAGAAATCTAGCTCATCTCCAGATGACAAAGATCAGTTCCCCTGGAGAAAAGTGCTTTGGAAGATGGACTCTGTGGCATTGTACCCCACTGAGGGCCCTATCCTCCCCAGGACCCATCCCCAAATCTCCAGGAGTTTCCCAATCTGGATCTGGCAACCCTACCCCCATCCCTTGGAGATGGCCGGCAAGGGGGAGGGCTGGTAACCCTACAGTGGTTTGAGAGAGAGCTGAAAAGGAAAGTCAAGTCAAAAGGACAACAGAAGCAATGAAAGCTCTGCATGCTCCCCTCATGAAGATTAGGTATCTTACTAGGTAAAGAAATACACCTTGTATTTAAGAGCTGCATATGTTTACAGCATGCCCACCTTGTCTTTAAAAGCATTTTATTCATTTTAAAAGAGAAAATATTTCATAGGAGGATTTTTTTGTTGGTTTTTTTGCAGTACTCCCCCAACTTTCCATTTCCCCCCATTGTAAATACTAAAAAGGGGGGCTCAGAAAAAAGGGGGGGAAGTTTTACCCTACTTCTGCTCTATGTTTCATATTGCGCCTGATGCCTTCTATGCTGTTGATCTGTTGGTGTTATTGTGGGGAGTCCCCACCAGATGATCTCTGATGCCCCAAATGAAGCAAGGGCTATAGACTGCTCTGTGCCCCTCACCTGGGACATAGACTTCTCCTGACTCACACTGGTATTGGGGGATACAGGGATAGGTTCTTGCTAGGATGCACAAAGTCCAGTGCTTCTGCCTCTGTTTGAGCTGTCATGTTTCGTGCAGATCCATCATATGGAGTCAGTTCAAACTGCACTTCATTGGACAAGAAGGTGTAAAAGTAAGGCAAGAAGAGTTCCATACCCAAGGTTGGAGTCAAATATAACGCAGCAAACAGTAGGAGGGAGTCTTGTAGCCAGGCAGGAAATCAAGTTCAACACTGCAAACGGTATGTCTTAAGAGTCAGAAGCAAGCAGTTGAGTTTCACAGCCACAACAGTATGGTGGGGTGGTAAGAGTATTGGACTAGGATCTGGGAGACGCAGGTTTAAATTGTCACACTGCCATGGAAGCTTGCTGGGTGACTTTGGGTCAGTCACATTCGCTCAGCTTAAGATAACTTAGGAGCAGAACAAGTAAGCCACTTTGGGTTCCCACTGGGAAGAAAGGTGGGATATAAGTGTATAAAAACAAACAAACAAATAAGCACGGTCCAGAGAAGCTGGGCCCCACACTATAGATGATGTACTAAAATGAGGGGGGCAAACGTTTTGAGCCTGTGGGTCACCTTTGGAATTCTAACACAGCATGGTGGGCATAATTATAAACTGTATGCCACAGGAGGCAGAACCAACCACAAAATGGCTGCCAGAAGAGGTGGAGCCTAGCACAAAATTTCAGTGAATGAAGTCATGTATAACTCTAATGGTAACTCTTCAGCATTTCAGGCTGAAGCTCTGTTTAACAGGATACCTTTAAAAATGGACATATTATTTTAAAATATTTTCTTGTATACACACAGTTTACCTTCAGTCATGCAGTGAAGACCCTGTGCTGTGGTGGCAGCTGAAGCAAGTTTTAAAAAAATCTGCACAGACAATCAGACCTCCAATGGCCAAAAAGCCCTGCTGAGCGCAAGCCCTACCTGGCCTTGCCCACAATCTAAAGATACTTGGTGGGCACCAGATTGAGGACCCCTGCACTAGAATAAGGACCCAAACCAGAGGCAGAGTTTATGTAGGCCCAGCTCTGCTATGGTGGCTGCCCCAATCACATGCCTTTGTTGGACAGTCCCAGGCTACAGTTCTTTCAGTGGCCACTTGAAAAAGGGGCTGCTATTTACTTCAAAGTTGTTTAGTTTGGTATGGCTGTGATGGCAAAGTATATAAAGTACTATTAGGAACATAAAAACATAAGAAGAGAGCCCTGCTGGATCAGATCAATAGTCCATCTAGTCCAGCATCTTCTCTCACACACACCCTGTCTCACACTGTAGCCAACCTGTTCCTCTGGATGGCTAACAACAGGGCATAGAGGCTGAGGCTTTCCACTGATGTTGCTTCCTGGATCTGGGATTAGAAGTTTAGTGCCTCTGTTCTGGGTCCTAAGGCTCTATGTTTGAGATCCCTGGACTTTACACTATGTCCTTCTACCAACTTTCATCTAACCCTCCCGTCCACTTGTTGATACTTCAAATAGAAAAGCAGTGCCTTCCAAACTGATATTAACTGAATTCCAGATTTTGGTGTGAGTGCTTGTGCCAAAACTACTGCTACTGACATCAGCAGAAGAATTGCATATAGTGCAGATATTTGAAAAGAGCCTCACAAGGTAACGTTAACATCAAAATGACTGTTCATATTATCTAAGTTGTAAACCACAGATTCTAGTGAGCAATAAAATTAGCTTACAAAAAATGCATCTACAGAAGAGTTGGCCTCTAATCCATCAGAGGTAAACTAATTTGCAGTTATCAATACTCAGTATTTACATTAGTACTTCATACTGACACATACAACTTAAAAAATGACAAAATAGAGTGGGTAGTTTGATCCTAGAACAAAAAAGCCCTTAAATGAATCTTAGTTTGCCTGCACTTGCTACCTCATTAATCCTAAATGGTGTCAGTCAGTGAATCTAATAGCTCTGAGTGTTAGTGTCATGGTCAGTTCCAAATTATAGTATTGATTAATTGATTGTCTTCTCCCAGTTGTGAATTATATTAGTGCTGGCTCAGACCAACTGGCTGGATGCCAGAGTCTGATCTCTTATAGTGTACCACAACAAAGAGCTTCACTGATTCACAAGATGTCTTGAAGTGGCTGAATGGAAAAATAAAACTTAAAAAAAACCCCTATATTGTAACTAGCCTGATACCTGTGCTTCACTACAGTATTTAAGTTCCGTAAATCCAGTTATAATACTGATGATGTGAAATCTGAAATGTAACATTTGTTGTAGGAATTCTAATGGAGAAGATTGTAGTGTAAAAAATGAAGTGAGACATATGTATTGTTCCCCCCCCCCTCTACTGAAGGGCCTCTCTGTGATTGCCATGCTGGCTGTTACGAGAAATGTCTATTCAGGAGTCTTGAACTGCTGATTTCTGTAACTGTCTTCAACAGTCTGCAGTCTCTTTTAACTGTGTTTTTACCTCAGAACATTGAGATCTATAGCTGAACAATCAGAGGGAGTTGGGTGCAAGCAGGCAGGTTTTACCTCAGAACTCTGAGCTACACAGTTGACCAATTGAGGGGGGGGGGAGAAGGAGGCAGCAGTCTGCTAAGCACATAGAAAACAATTGGGGGAACACATTTCACCCCCTTTTTACCCACTTAGGGGGCGTGTTTCTCAGAAATCTCTTTGTAGTGTGAGCTGACATCATGGTAGGAATGCAATTCCCTTATTTTGAGTTTCTTGGTGCAGGGGTTTGGCCTGGGCACTGATTTTTTTTTTGAAAATGCTTCTCATTTATGTTACATTTAGGAAGTGGGACATATACATATTCAAAACAACATCCGAGCAATCAGATATTAAGCAAGTTCATATGAACCAATTTTCCAGAACCCACACTGAGGGAAGTTAAATAACCTGATACAGGAGATAACCTTTCTACAAATTTGGGGTATATTTCCATAGTGGGTGGGAGTGTGGCTAAAGGGTGGCCTCCCTGATGGACCCTGGGCCTGCTCCTGCACCTGACAAACACCTGCCTGTCTGGTATAAGGGAGGAATGTGCTTAAAGGCATTAGAGAGGCTGGGCCAGCAGCAGCACTAAGGCAATCCTGCTAAGCAAGCCTCCCTGATGGTTTTAAGGACTCTGTGCTCCTTCCAACCCTTGAGAGGCAGTTGTCTGACAGGTGTAGGAGGGATAGCATGTCTGAAGGCATTGGGGAGGCTGGACCAGCAGGATTGCTACGGTGATGCTGCTTGGGTACCCTCCCTGATGGCTTTCAATGCTCTGCTCCTGCACCTGACAGACAACCACCTGTCAGTTGGAGGAAGGGTGGGTGGAAGTGTGTCTAAAGCCTTTGGGGAGGCTGGCCCAGCAGCATTGCTAAGGTGTTTCTGCTTGGGCAGCCTCCCTGATGGATTAAAGTACACTGGCCCTGCTCCTACACCTGACACACCTGCCTGTCTGGTGTTGGGGGGAGTGTGTTTAAAGGCAGCAGGGAGGCTGGGCCAGCAGCAGCGCTAAGGCAATCCTGCTGAGCAAGCATCCCCAATGGCTGTAAGCATCCCACTCACTCTCCTACACCTGACAGGCAGCTGCCTGTCCAGTGTAGGGGGAAGGAGTATTGGGTTGAATGTATTACTGTTTATGCTTATTGGATTTTATGTATATGTGTTGTTGTTGTTGTTCAGTCGCACAGTCGAGTCTGACTCTTCGCGACCCCATGGACCAGATCACGCCAGGCCTTCCGGTCTTCCGCCGTCCATGTATATGTGACTTATCTTTAAATAAAAAATGTAGAAAATTAAAAAATGGAGGGAAGAGAGATAGTAAGAAAACAGTGCAGCCCAGGATCCTGCTGGGTCTGGCAGCAGCGGTGGCAACATAGCCCAGGAGCCTCACAAGGAATGCCACCAGTAGCAACACAACCTGCAAATTCTGCTGGGTCCAGCAGTGGCCATGTAGCCTGGGAGCCCTGCTGGACCCAGCAGTGGTGGCTGCACAACCCAGCAAAGCCCATGTTGTGTGGGGCCCAGAGCAAAAGTGTGGGAGATCCCTCCATGCGTGCTGTGGGCCCACACTTATAGAATCATAAATCCCTCCAGAAGCCACCAAGCTAGTGCAATGATTGGGAGAAAGTAGAAGTACCATGGTGAGAAATTCCCATGATTCTCCTTAGCAGGAAGATGTGCTAGTTGTTTTGATGGGAAAACATATCACATCCTGTCCCATTGCTTTGTGAGCAAATAACATCTGATATCAAAACACTGCAACAAACAGTCAGAGCAGGATGTTTCCTTTTTTACCACTCCTGAATCCTGGAATAATTCCATTAAAACACAGAACATTTAAAATATTTACAAACAGGAATTGTCCAGATTGGATCCTAATAAGCAAATTTCAGGCTGTACATCCCTTAGCATATTTTCCAATGATATACAGGAACTGCAAGGCAAGAGGATATGCACAACAGGCTCCCAGTCATTGTTCCTCTTCATTTTCACTTTCCTTGAGTTCCACAGAACTCACTTCTATAACCCAACTCTTTC
>NW_015165291.1:362125-374774 GCF_001447785.1 Gekko japonicus
CTTCCTTTCCCCAACGTTTATTTACTGTAAATCTGTACAGCATATACCAGGGCCTTTTGGGGGTGATGGTATTGACTGGTACTTTTTTCAGTTCCTGTATCTTTTTTTTCCAGGACTCTCCAAACTCCTGCCCCACTCAGGCAGAGAGAGAAAGCGTGGACCATCAGGAACAGCTTAGTGGGGATCTGCAGACGGAAGGGGAAATTGGTGAAAATCAACACAACCTTATATATGATGAGTACTGGCACTTTCTAAAACAAACCACCACTATACCATATATTTCATCCCTCATTATTTCTGATGGACATCAAACATGTAGGCAGTCACTTTATTTTAGTCAAATCTACCTCACAGTCTGCTACGAGACAGGAAGGGGAAAAATCCCAGGTGACAAACTTCACCTCTTTGAAGGAAGGACTACCAGAGTGACCTATAAAAATAGTCATATGCAATGATTTTTTTAAAAAAAACCTAAACTATCACTTTTTATAAAAAAGCAACAATGTAGATGTTTTGTTTGAGAAAAATGTACATTAAAACTTTGCTTGTGAGGTCTACAAAGTTAAAAGGACTTCCTGAGTGGGCAGGACATTTCATTTTGCCATTAACATTCATATGAATCAGGATATTTGATTGACATTCTGTCTACCTGTAAAATGGTCTCTCTGTGCAATTACAGGTTGACAATAGTGTTCATGTGTTGCTCTGAGATAACCTCATGAAAAGCCAGATGGCAATAATTAATTACCCTGCTGATTTGAAAAAAGTGTTCATTTTTCCTTTTACTAAAGCATTTTTGAGAAAAGCATTTTTAAAATCCCTTGTATTTTATCTGTAAAAGAAACTAAATTAAGTATTATTAGTTTGCAACTTTCAAAACATAAAGTGGCTACATTTGGAAAATATCCAACATTTATCAAAATTCCACCCCTCCCCAAAATGAAGTAATGGGGGGGGGTACATGTAAACAAGAATTAATAGGATTTGAAATGTGGGCTGGAAGTACAGAATATCCAGAACATTCTGTAAATAATCTATACCCTCTTAATAAAGATTCAATACTATTAATTCATTATTGTCTGTTTTTTTCTGAATTTCTCTCATTAACAAGTACTGTTGTTTCTGTAAGTAGCCCAAAAGAACGTCTTGAGTCTGCTCTGCTGATGGGCAACCAATTTAATAAAAGCAGCTAAATTCAATCATCTGTAAAAATCATTTGGGCCTGCCTACTTCACTGTGAAGATTTAACTCTTGGCTTTCAACTGATTTCATTCTGAAAGATTTTTTCCATCCTTGAGTGAAGCTTCACAACACATTATTTCCCATGAAGTTGGTGGACTACCATCACCACCACTTGATTTAAAGGGCTCCCCAATTTTATGCAAAGGTAGTTTTGCATGCATTGAGTCCAAGCTTTTAATTTTTTAGACAAAAGGGAAAGAATTAAAAAAAATAATCCTGAGACAGTACTTCATTTCCTAAAACTCTGGAAAATAATTGACCACTGCTAACAGCTGCTGTGGAGTAAGAGTATAAACTAGGGTTGCCAGGTCCCATCTTCTTCCTGGCAGGGGGATTTGGGGGGCATTCCAGGAAGGGAACCTTCCCTTTAAATGGTTGGGGTTAAAGGGGGCACCCTTTGTGGCTTGCAGGGCAGGAGCAGGCAGCCACGTGCGCCTGTCCTGCAACCCACAAATTTGTGGCTCGTGGGGCAGGTGCACATGGGGCCCAGCTGGCCAGTGTCTGGGGGAAGCCCCAAAATTAGGGGATCCCCTGCCCCCACCTGGGGTCTGGCATCCCTAGTATAAACTGAGCAGGATCCCAACTGAAATCTCACCTCTGGTATAACTCACCAGCAGTCATTCTCTTAGTTACAACCTTCCACCTGCAATATAGAGATAATACTGACCTATTTTATAGGCTTTTTCTAAGGAAATAACACATATAGAACAGTTTCAGCTTTATACGTGTTATTATTAAAATACTTTCAATACTTATACAACGATAGAAAGATTAGAAAATGGGGAATAATTTATTTCACACTTAAAATCTTTTCCTGTTGAAAGTTCTGTAAGTCTCCCTAATCTTCCTTTCAACACTTGAAACGTTAACAGTACATATACACTCCCCATGAGTTTCTACTATAGCAAATTAAGGAAGTGTCTGTGGGTAAGGATCAGCGATATGGCATGCCAGTCCTGGTTCTGAGCCACATCCAGACTCTGTAAACATAGGGTTGATCAGTGACTTTGGTACACTAAGAGTCCTGACCTTTGCACATCCTGAAACTGCAAGCAAGTCTTAAGATACTGTGCAAGCATTTTAGGCATTCTGTCTAAGTATCTGTTTTTCCCTGTTTCTGTACGTGCAAGCCAACAGCCTCACCTCACGGTGGGGGGGGCAGAATGTGTATAAATAAACCCTTGCTGCTTTTAAGCAGCAGACAGATTCTTCTCCCTCAAAGATCGTGTCTCGTGTGAGTCCTTCAAGTGTCAATACTCAAGCTATGGCTACATAGCAGACATGGCTGTGGCGACTTGAAAGGTTGATTATGGATTCCCAACATCAGCCAATTTCTTCGTTCAGTTGCAAAGCATCACATGCTGCTCTGGAATGTTTCCCAGGCCTCTGAAGTGGCTTTTTTAGGGGGTAGAAGGAACCATGGCAAAAATGAAGATGCAAGAACCCACAGTGGACAAGGAGAATTCAGCTTACAGTTGTGTAGATCCCCTAATATCACTAGAGTCAAATGCTAGAATGTGCAGTTCTCAACAGAAGTACACCCTTCTAAGGTCATTGACTTCAAGGGACTTAGAAGCTGTAATTCTTTTTAGGATTACACTGTAAATAACATGAGACATCAGAGACCATGCATATATATATTCCTTTGAAAATAAAATAAATAGTATACTGCTGAATGTGAGGGCAACTAAAATTCAGAAGCAGCAACCATTAAACCATACTAAAATACTATAATATTTTCCATAACATTTAAGCAACACAAAACACACACACATATATATTGACTCATGGAAGAGCTTCAGTGGCAAGCGAGAGTACAAGTGATACATTATCAGTTAGTTTATGGCTTCAAAAACAGCTTATCTGATGGTGTGTTTTTCATTAAAAGCCTCAGAGGGGAAAATGCATTTTTCATTGAGAAGGTAGGAAGCTCAGTACAGAGTTTACAGACTTTAATACCTACGTGAAACAAAACCAAATCAATTCTCTGTAGACATTTCTGCTTTGGGAAAAAATATTCCTGGGACTTAACGGATCTAAGGCAGAATGCACTGCATGAAATTTCAGTACATATTTTAAATACAGTTGGTGCTTCTTTGAGAATAAAAGCAACTGATCTGATAAGATACTTGAAATGCCATCTTCACAAATGCAAGCCTGGACATTTAAATGACACACACATATACACCCTATCTACAGGGCAGTCATTTTCTCATTTGACACAAGCTCCAGAAGGTTATCGTAAAGTGTTGGCAGTTTAATTTAAAAATATTAATTCTTTCAATTTGATTATTAAAAAAATAAAGTCTTGATACTCATACAGCACTGATAACGTTTCAAAATCCATCACAGCAGTAATTATTATTTAAGCCTATGAATTTGTGTGTACATGACCTTGAAGAGCACTCAGTGGTTACCAATGTCAAGAATTGGACTAAAATTCTTAAAGTCTCAAGTTTACATGAAAAGTCAGTATCAGATAAGGCATTTTACTTTAGAGTCTGTGAATCAGTAAAGCTTAGGTTAACTATGTACAGCACCTCTCCACAAATACTCTTGGAATGTACAAACTTATTCAGAATATCATCCTAAATAGAAATGTGTGGTGTTCCCTTGTTCTGTTCTTTATTATTCCAGAATTTTGATGACCACTGTATACCATTCCTTCCTTATTCTAGAGTAACTAGGATAAAATTTCAATTAGTTCCTCAGTTGAGGTATCTGTAGTTTGCAGCAGTGATAAGTTACTTCAGTTCATTTCTATTAATCCTAGGGATGCTAAGAACTTCAACATCAGTTCCAATATCAGGTGAACAAGCCTTGATCAAATTCTCACACCTATGTCAAGCTTCTTAACCAGATGACCTTGGTCTTTTTCAGTGTTCAAATGAAATTTCATGCCAAGCCCCTTTGTACTTGCATAATAGCTGCTTGTGATACAGGGTCATGACACGATCATACCTTGCTAGATAAGTTTCATTTTGGATAACTTTCAGGATGCATAATCAACAGAAAAAAGACAAAAATGATAATGAAATTTGTAATGCAACAACAACAAGAAGATACGATAAAGAGTATGGAATGCACAGGAACCAATGGCCCCATTAAATATTTGGGAATAAATGTGACTGGGCAAAATTGTAAGCTTTTCAAAAATAATTACCAGAATATTTGGAAAATGATGCAAGCAGACTTATCTAGATGAAAAATAAAATAAAATAATTCATGGCTAGGAAGAAACTGCAATCAAAATTAATGTACTGCCAATTTTTTTAAAAAAATCAAATGTTACCTATACATGTAGAAGAAAGAATACTGAAAGAGTGGCAGAGATACATAAACAAATTTATTTGGAATGGTGAGAAACCAAGGGTAAGGTTTAAAATATTGCAAAATGAGGAGGATTAGCAGGTCCAAATACAAAATTATATTTTCAAGCAGCAGGCCTGGTATGGATTAAAAACCCAAGACAAAGGATAGTAAAATTTGAAGCAGTAGATCTGGAAGAAGGTTTATGCAATTATTTATGAATGACAAAATCAATCAAAAGGATCATAATACAAGAAAGAAGGCATATAGCTAGAGATGGACTTTTGAGAACATGGTTTACATAGTGGAATTTACTGAGCCCTTCAAACTCTCAGTATGTCCCCAACAGAAGCCTATTATGATAAATACACAAGAAATAAAAATGACTTTTTAACATGTGGTAACATGGTAAAGGCTCAGGGGAAAATCAAGTCTTAGCAAGGTATTAAAGATGAAGGAATAAATATTTAGTGGTTGCTATATCATCAATCAGTTTCAGGACTAAAGATCATTAACACAGAAGGTGGCACTCTTAAGAAATGTGACCGAGTTCGAATAGTTGATTACAAAACAAAAAGATAATTTACTACGATGGATACACAACATGTTACTCCAGCTAGAAAAAGAAGAAGAGCAATTGAAAAAAAAAAGTATGATCAAATGGATGCAGAATTTTAGAGAGTAGATATTTATGGATCAATGGAAACACTTATGAGAAAAATAAATCAAGTTTATAGCCAGCCAGGCATTAAGAGAAAATGGGTACAAAATGTTTTTAGATGGCATATAACCCCAAAGGACATTGATGAAGCAGACAATATAGGAAAATGCTGGAAATTGCAAGACACAGATGTAACTTTTTCCATATGTGGTGGACTTGTTAAAAAGCAAAAAAAAAGAGAGGAAAAATGCAGATGATATTGAAATTTAAATTCCCTATGGAAGCTAAGAAAATTTTATTAGGTATGCTGCCTATTATATTACCAAAAATTCTGCAAGAGACGTTCAAATACATGGTGAAGTGGCTAGAATTATCTATGCAGCAAAATGGAAACTAGATGTATGCTCTCACCTAGAAGAATGGGAAAATAAACGTGCTGAATATGCAGTAATGGCAAAATTAACAACTTATCTGAGAAACAGACCGATCACAAATTTTGAGGAGAGATGGAGTGCATATTATGCAAACAGGAGACAAATTTAGAATGAGAAGTAGTTCAAAAACTTTGTATACAAATGTATTGAAATGTAGAAGCAGAACAAGTTTTAAGTGTAACATCTTAAATATAAATGTATAAAGAAGTGGAGCCTGAGTAGAAATATCCTCTACCTACTTATTATGAAATATATAACAGATTTTCTTTCTGTACACTGATATATTACCTATTGTTAAAAGTTACACTGAGTAGGTAGAGGTGGCAAGACATACATAATACCAAATATGTAGTAAATCAATAATGTTGATGTAAAACAGATTAAGTTATGGAATTTGAAATCCAAAATGTTGAATATAAATGTATCCCAACAGGGTTTTAGAATTATAATGAAGGGGGTGTTGGGGAGAAAAGTTTTTTGTTTTATATACCCTAAGTTGCATAATTATTTTTATAGACATAATTGTGATATGCAACCCCTTTTCCATCGCTGTATCCTCTTCACATCTTTACTTTGTTTTCTAAAAAAACCCCTTAAAAATGCCAAATTCTAGTATTTCCTCTTAAGACAATGTTCTTTAATGTGGACATAATGTGGACAGATGTGGTGGTGGCAGGGGCATCAGCTGGGAGAAAACAATGTATTAATGCACAGACAGTTGTCTTTTACCCATGAGTGGACCGATTTCATCTGTTTGAATACAGATGAACAGTCCATTAAATGTTCAGCTTCTATGATACTTAACTTTATTTGTTGTTTATTATATTGGCTATGAACTCAAAGATCTTATGGACATGAGATAGGTTCTTTCCCCAGAATTTCTCAGTTGTATTTTTCTTGGTTAGAATTTAATTTTACATGCTTTACACTTCATCCTTGTATTTACACTTCCTTGTATTTCAAAGCCCCTTAATCCTGCTCTTTATTTTTTCATACCTCCTATATCAAAGGTATGTCTAGTGAAGATCCTCTGTATTGCATCAGAAGAAATGGACTCTAGTTTAGGGAAACATATGCTGGAAGAAATTTTTGTTAGTATTAAAGGTATCACAAGATTCCATTTTATTTTATCTCCCCAGTGATTCACTTTAAGTAATAAACACAATGAAAAACAGTTCATTACATCAAAACTGAGGGCTGTGATCAAAGAAGAACACATGGAATATGTTTGTTGTTGTTCAGTCACACAATTGAGTCCGACTCTTTGAGACCCCATGGACCACATCACGCCAGGCCCTCCTGTCTTCTGCCATCCTCTGGAATTTGCTCAATATAGACATTACAAAATCAGGAACTTGGGACTCCAATCCCTGACTATTTCCCAGCAACCAATACCCTGCTACATAGGCCATTTAGTCTAATGAGGCACTCATCACCACCAATCTAAATATTCACAGCTCAGTTCAAAAACATGTTAAGGTGTACTCCACAGCAATAAGCACAATGTTAAACAGAGTTACACAATTTGAAGACCGTTGGTTACAATAGAATTAGAAGTGTGCATTGGAAAACTTTTGTGACATTGCGATTCTCTGATCTGTGCTTAGTAACCACAAATGCCCAAGAATAATAGGGTTGCCACCAACTGTCAAAATGACTGGTAAATATTCTCAAAGAATCCTAAGGAAAATAGCATTCAGTTCATGATCGTCAGTATAAGACAATACACATCAGCGTTATTACGATTACCATTTAATAATAAAAAAGGATGGTAAATGGAAATATTGCATGTTTAGTTTCCATTATTATAAAGTGTTTCCAAGACTGAACTGTTATTGAAAACATACAGAGAGAGACTATGTAAGAGTGGGGGCGCATAAAGGAACAAAACAGCACGAGGTAACAAAACCTACCCACAAAAGACATAAATTAATTAATAAAAGGAAAGGAAAGGAAGAACAAACCAGTATACAATAGGAGCAACAAGGAGAACAATGGATGAGCAACTGCACAGAGAATTCTATACTGAACTGCAGTGCTTGTTTTGTTCCAGCGTTATAACACAGCGTTATAACACAGTAATATAATTTTTAAAAAGTGATCAAAAGGATGATTAAAAATAATCTGTTTGTTATGTGGGGGAGTAAAGGAAGGGGAGGTGGGTGGGATATAAAGGCAAAACCGACACCACTAAAGGGTGGCTGCAGATAAAGTAATTCTGGAAGCTTAAAAAGTAACCTACTGCTTTTTGTTTCTCCTTGGAAGACAACAAGAGTTACATTCAGTGTGGCACACAAGTATCTTCAAATATTCCCACTGGGACTAGTTATGCAACAAATTCTAGCTGCTACTGATTTCCGTCACAGAGTGGTGTTTTGTTTTTTACTAAAGAAGGTAGGACAAACTATACCTATCAGGGCATCAAGAGGCTATGTTCTAGGAGAGCCAACATTTTATAAAAAGTGTCCTTTTTTACTGATCCACAAATCCCTGGCATAGAATATCATCAGACAATGACAGAAATATGTGCAAGCAATGGTAATTTGTACCCCAACATTACAGAAAGAACTTGGAGAAGATATAATTTGTACTGGCCATGCTATAATAAGGCTGGTGATAAGGAGAACAGAAAATCATATGTACTGTTGGGTCTTAGAAATGAATCAAAGATCCTTCCCTTAATGATTTCTATTGATAGGTCACATCTGCATGGTGTTGCTTTTTGGAAATCAGATGTGCTCAGGCAGTGTATCTAATTCCAGTAGCCCACGTGTACAAGTAATGTTTGACTTCCATACACTCAGTCGACATATCTACTTTAGGTCCAATACAACCTTTGTCATTTGGACAGACAATTTTATCGCTGGCACAGGTGTCTTTACTTTCTCCCATACCTTTCCCCCCTGGTTTTGCAATACAGCATCCAAGCCAGACAGATGGGTAGTGAATGTTCGAAATGCCCCTAGTTTTCATCTTTCAATGTAATAGGCTTGTGCCCGGGTGTCATATGAACCAGGACTGGTTAAACACTGTAGCCTTAAAATGGAAGTGGGAGCAAGATACCTTATGTAAGGTATGCCAATCAGTGTCACAGCTTTTATACCCAATCTACTCTTGCTACTAGGAATTATCAGCATAAGGATTATTATGGTCTCCATGGTGGTTGTGGCTGTCAGGCTCCCTGATTCAACCTCTCCAATGCCTAAAAAGGCTCTTTTATTCAAACAGTGCTACATTAGTGACGTTTTTATTTATTTTACTTTCCAGGATGTACTCTGCAATAACCAAACTCAGAATTTCCCAAATAATTCATAGAATCGTAGAATGTTAACATTGGAAGGGGTCTTGCAGGTCATCTAGTCCAACCCCCAGCACTTTGCAGGAGAATAGCCAAAAGACAGCCCTACACCATGCCTGAAAGATGGTCGACCAGCTTCTGCTTGAAAATGTCCAGCAAAGGAGCACCCACCACCTCCTGAGGCAGTCTGTTCCACTTTTCGACCACTCTTACAGTTAGGAAGTTTCTCCTGATATTTAGCCAGTATTGACTTCCTTGTGATTTCCAACCATTAGATCTAGTCTAGAGAATAGATCTAGTCTAGAGAATAGATCTTCTACATGACAGCCATTCAAATATTTGAAGACTGCAATCATATCCCCTCTAAGCCTTCTCTTTCCCAGGCTAAACATCCCCAACTCTTTCAGCCTTTCCTCATAAGACTCGGATTCCAACCCTCTCACCATCCTGGTTGCCCTCTTCTGGACACGCTCAAGCTTGTCAACATCCTTCCTAAAATGTGGTGCTCAAAACTAGACACAGTACTCCAGGTGAAGCCTGACCATAGCAGAATAGAGAGGAACTACCACCTCCTGTGATCTGGACACAATGCTTCTGTTAATGCATCCTAAGATTGCATTAGCTTTCTTCGCAGTCACATCGCACTGCAGGCTCATGTTTAGCTTGTGATCAACCAGAACACCGAGATCCCTTTCACATGTGCTGCTGTCAAGCCAAGTCCCTCTCATTCTATATCTGTGCCTTTGATTTTTTGTACCTAAGTGTAGGGCTTTGCACTTATCTCTATTGTGGAAAGTCCTACACTTAGGTACAGAAAATCAAAGGCACAGATATAGAATGGGAGGGACTTGGCTTGACAGCAGCACATGTGAAAGGGATCTTGGTGTTCTGTTTGATCACAAGCTAAACATGATGGGTTGTTCTTACACTTGAGCAGGAATCTGCTTGGGGGCCATGTTTGTGGCAGAAGAAGATTGTGGCCACAGCTGATAAACATTGTTTTGGTGGCATGATGAGCTCATTTGGATGTAGGCTGTTTAAGTTTGCCTCACTCCCTTAGGCTCAGTGGGTTCATACTAGGGCAAGGGATTTCTTTTCAAGAAAAGGAAAGCCCTCTTTCTCAAAAGAGGACTGTAATTCCTCCCCTCTCACCCAGTTGTTAAAGATTGGTTTGCTGTGTTACGCCTCACACACTCTGTCATCAGTTGCAAGGCTGAGAAAGATTTGTGTGTGTGTGTTAGCAGGCTAACACCAGATCTCCATATTGCCCTTCTTTGGAGTAACTCAAACCCTTCGTATTTGTCAGGGATTTCACACTGCATCATTACTGACGTATTTCTTCAAGCAGAGAATTAGTATTTGAGGCGAATGGATTTGAGCACCCTTCAATAATTCCTTGTGGGGTAGTGAAAGTCTCCTAAAATGTTTGATGGCTTTGAGCATTCCAGACAAGTCCAACAGCTGGAATTGTGATTCACCCTGCTGCTGGGGAGATAACTAAAAGCATGCCTGTGCACCTGCTTGCTCAGACTCTGCCGTCATTCTTTCTCTCAGGTTTCCTCAGCAGTTGGCCAAGGTAGGTGTGATCAAGACCAATGCCTCTGCCTCCTTACGCAAAAATAAAACTGAAGTGCAGCTAATGAAATGCTGGCCTACTTGTTTGCCCTGCTCTATTGTGTTGGCTGTCTTATTTCCTCCCCCTGCAGGCACCCCAACTGTGGAAACAAAGTTTACAAAGTTCTAATCAAAGCACTGAGAATGCATTAGGTGTCTAAGCTTTCCTTCATCTTTTCAATAGCTGTGGTTCAGGGAAATGATGGGCATGATACTCCATCCCCCAACCCCCCCTTAACTCTCTAACAGGCAGTGAGGATTATGATCTGGACAAAAGTAATAAGATGTACAATTCTAAAGAGGTAAGAGTTGAGAAAGCTACAAGTCAAAAAGTGTCTGGAATGAAAGAAAGTGTTTTTTCACATTTATCAAAGGATTAACTGCTGAGGGAGAGACAACAGCCTACAAGGCAAGCCTCCGTGCGCTGAGATTTTAGATGCAGGAGGTGCCTGCTGCCAAGATATTAGGCTAATATGCCTCTTGCCCCACAGAGATCTAGCTTTGTAACGGATTTCTTGTGGAGGTACACAATTGTCTCCACGGCTTTGAAGTCTGCCCAGCCACCATTCTGTGAATGCTAAATCTTCTGCTGAATCCCCAGTCACAATTGCTGCATTTCCGTGAAGCAGCTACAAAAGACTCAATTGCATGGGCTTTGATAAAAAGACTGAAGAGAAATTCAGAGTGGGGGTGGGCGGGAAGGGGGAGAGACACACTGGAACACAGATGACTATGTGTGGAAAGGGGGCTGTACCGCTTGTTATGAATGCCTCTTCAAAACCAATAATGAAATAATAATCTCCTTTAAAGAAATGGTAATGAAAAGGAGGACAGATGTAGTTTTCAAGGAAATAATTGACTGGTGGGGGGAATGCTGAAATAAGAACCGCCACTACAGGAAATCAACTGTTAATAAATATCAGGGACTGCAGTCAATAAGGCAAGTTATGAGACAGCATATGCTTCTCCCGTGACAAAATGGGGATCATTTTCGACAGAAGAGATGCTGATAAGTGCCCCTCCCCTTTTGGCAGGCAATCATTTTACATTTTACATTATTTGAAAGGAGCTTGATTATTTTTCTCTGAATGAAACAAGATGATTCACATTTACCTGTCAACAGAGTTTGCAATTCCTCTGTTTTCCCTGCTTGCTTAAAGGTGTATGATCCCAACAGTAAGAAGCCTACAGTGGGATGCAAATGAATAATAATTTGTGACCGCAAACATTGCTGTCCTTTTGACCCATTATAAATTACAGAAAATTATCAAACATGAACAAAGCAAAACCACTTTTAAATGTGAATATTCAGTCTTGGAGCTAGGGAGAAGGGTTGCTCTTACAATGGATAAGTATGCCACCTTAACATTTGCAACTGCAGATGAAAAGCAGATGACTGGAGAAAAAAGGGAAATAAAAATTCTCTATTTCTGCTAGTTTAAGCATAGCTGGTATTAAAATGGCTTCCTATGGGAAAAAAAAACCCAGATATGCCCTTCTCTGTCAAGGGAAGAGTGAAGGATTAACTGGGCATCCAGATTTCATTACCGACAGATTATAAAGCTAACCACTTTTTTATTAAGCGGGAAGCTTGGAACTGGAATTTGATTAGCAGTTTATAGGTTTGTGGAATGTTTGATTATTTTTCCTAAAATTAACGAGGACTGATTGAAGTAAGGAATGATGATTAATTTGATTCCAAAATGGAACAGAAGGAGTAATTTAGCAGACTGCCTAAGTGATGACTCCATGGCTATCACAGCTCTGCACATAGATTTATCCAAACCTTAAATTTGTTGGCCAGCAACAGAAGAGTCAAAACGCAACTAGTTCCACATCTTAAGTTGGACTCACATTTCTTAATGATAGCTCTTTGGTTACAAGGCAAAAGACTTTTGAAATGGAAGAGAGTTGCAGAAAGAGATACCCCTGATATTTACTTTGAAAGTGAGACATTTGATGCAAGCTCAACAATACCCTTCTTTCAAATAGTCACCTAAATGAGCATTCCACTTTTTTGATTCTATTTGCAGCCTGGTTATTGTTTCTTCACCTCTGGTCCTTTCCCCTCACTTTCCTTGGCACATTCCT
>NW_015165291.1:374807-404212 GCF_001447785.1 Gekko japonicus
ATTCCTGCTTAAGAGTGGAATGCACACACACACACCCCAATTAAAAAGCAGTGTGCACAAATGAGGCCCAGGACTATGAAGGCAAAGGAGGAAAATCATGGTGCAAAGATGCACACTAAAAATGCCTTTGCAACAAGTGCTGAAGAGTGCAAAAAAGCAAGAATCTTGTTGGCTTTCATAAACATTAATACAAACAAAATAAATACCTTTAGTTGACAAAAGAAGGGGCTCTGATGAAGGCAGGGGTGCGAATGGGTGACTGGGGGGGCAGGCATATAGGAGGCGCCAATGTATCAATGGCATGATCATAGAATCATAGAGTTGTAAGGGACCTCCAGGGTTATCTAGTCCAACCCCTTGCATAATGCAGGAAATTCACAAATACTTCCCTCTCCACACCTGTAGTGACCAGTTTCATGCCCAGAAGATGACCAGAAAATCTCCAGGATCCCTGGCCAAACTGACCTGGAGAAAATTTGCTTCCTGATCCGAAAGTGGCAATCAGCATTACTCTGGGCATGTAAAAAAAGGCCACAAGAACTAAGCACTGAGGCAACCCTTCCTTCCCTCCCTCTCATGATCTGCCTAAGTTCACAGAATCCGCATTGCTGTCAGATGGCCATCTAGCCCCTGTTTGAAAACCTCCAAAGAAGCAGAGCACACCACATCCCAAGGAAGTCTGTTTCACTGAGGAACCACTCTGTGAGGAAGTTCTTACTAATGTTTAGCCAAAAACTCTTCTGTTGGTTCTGGTCCAACCTTCTGGGACAACAGAAAACAACTCCATACCATCCTCTATATGACAGCCCTTCATGTATTTGAAGATGGTTATCATATCACCTCTCAGTTGTCTCCTCTCCAGGCTAAACTTACCCAGCTCTTTCAACCCTTCTTCATAGGACATGGTCTCCAGACCCCTCACCATCTTCGTTGCACTCCTCTGGACCCATTCCAGCTTGTCTATATCCTTCTTAAATTGTGGTGCCCAAAACTGAACACAATGCTCTAGGTGATGTCAAACCAGAGCAGAGCAAAGTGGTACCATGACTTTGCGTGATCTGGAAACTATACTTCTGTTGATACAGCCCAAAATCGCATTTGCCTTTTTAGCAACTACATCACCCTGCTAACTCATGTTCAGTGTATGGTCTACTAAGACCCCTAGATCATTTTTGCACATACTACTGCCAAGACAAGTCTCCCCCAAACTATAATTATGCAATTGATTTTTCCTACCTAAATGCAGAACGTTACATTTATCCCAATTGAAATTCATTTTTTTTTGTTTTAGCCCAGTTTTCCAGCTTGTCAAGATCATCCTGTATCCTGACTCTGTCTTCTACCATATTGTCTACCCCTCCCAATTTAATAAGCATTCCCTCTATCACTTCATCCAAACCATTTATAAAGATGTTGAACAAAACAGGTCCCAGGACAGATCCTTGAGGCAGTCTACTTGTCACTGATCTCCAAGAGGACGAGGAACCATTCACAAGCACTCTTTGGGTGCGATCTGTCAACCAGTTACAGATCTACCTAACAGTCATAGGATCCAAACCAAATTTTTCCAATTTGTCAACAAGAATATTGTGTGGAACCTTATCAAAAGCCTTACTGATATTATTTCCAGGCCAAATGTCATACTGCTTTAGGTAAAACCAAAGAGTTTCTGCTGAATCCTCGAACAGTGTGATGACACTTCAGAGTTTTGTCCAGAAATAACTTTACATAATTGCCATGACTGTGTTTTTTCCTTCATTGCCCCTTCTGCTAGCCTACCAAGTGGTGGCAGAGACCGGGGGGGGGGGGGAATGTTTGCCAGTGAGACATGGAGGATTTTCCTACCCTGCTATTTATTTCTTTATTTGCTTCATTTATACCCCACTTTTTTCACCAATGAGAACCCACTGTGGATTACAACATTCTCCTCTCTTCCACTTTATCCTCACAACAGCCACTCTGTAACAGAGGTTAGGCTGAAAGTGTGCTACTGACTCAAGGTCACCCAGCAAACATCCATGACAAAATATTTAAGATCCTCCAGGCAAAAAAAGTTAGAGAACTTTGGGCCTTCTACAATCAAAATGTGTGCTCTGCCATGCTAATTCACCCCCACCTCAAACAGGGCCATTCTGTCCCTGGTATAAAAAGATTAGGATTTGCTCTTGGGGTACAACCTGAGGAAAATCACAGTGCCTAACTGCTGCACTGTAAGATATACTACAGGTAAACATTAGAAGATATAAGTACCCTTTTAAAAAGGCACTGAACATGCACCACCATATAAAACAGCTAGCGAAAACAGGTTCTCAAAATAGAGGGAAAACACTGAGGGGTTAAGAAATGATGTTATGGAGGAAACAAGCACTGCAGTTTGAGGCAGCAGAGGAGATAGAGGGGGAAAGGTCATAAAAATTGATATGTGTGGAGCAATTATTTTATGAACAGGAAATTAAGCCTGCAACAGAGACCAGCTGTATTCTGACAATCATTTCTATGGCTGTACCTTTCTATATTAAAGGCCCCTACTAAAAAGGTTATCTTAACTATGAATTATCTACCATCCTGATTTGCAGGAACAGTTTTCACAGTTCCATCCCACTGTTTTCATTAACACTAACCTGAGGTCTTTATAAGGAAGACAATTCAGAACCCTGAGATAAGTTGTGAAGAATAAAACAATATGTCCAAACAGTGAAAGCCCAACTTTCTTTATCTGTCTTTGTTGGCATCTTAAATACATTGTAATTTTAGTACTACTGTATTCAAAATTAAAGCTAAAAAGCAAGCTAGAAAATGACTTCCTTAGATTCCACTATTTTTTTTTCAAGTATACTTTTGAATTACTCAGGATAAATAAAGAGAAAATATATTCATGGTCATGTTGTCAATCCTGTTTGGCTGATGTCTTAGTCATACTTGTGAGAAGATTTTTTTTCTTTTGGTATCAGGAAATAGCATAAATGTGGGAGGTTTTTATTGACTACATTTTCACTGTGTAGATGTTTCAACAGTTTGAGGCTGTTGGGAAGGGAGTTTCTTTTCTGCTTCTCTATAGCATCATGGTGCCTTTGTGCACCTCCCAGGATTTCCATGGCTTTTCTGCAATGTTTCTCAAACCTGCTTTGCCCCATTGTTTTGGGAAAGATAATAGCAAAGTCTGGATGGCTGCCATGTGGGCTGAAAAGTGCAGATTTTTCTGGTTCCATGCGGTGCCAGTTTCAAGTTTGCATGGGCCCTGGGCAATAGAGTATAATTGGGTCCCCTTTCTCCTTTGATGCAGTCCCTTTTTCCTCTAACTGCACCCCTTTCATTAGGCCCCTCCCCTTTGGCTCTGCCTTTCCTTCTTCAACCACTCCCTTTTCCATTTCAGCTTGCTTACTCTGGTTAAACAGTTCATACAAGATTTTGCTTTTTTGGTTATTAGTTTGTAAAAAAAAACATAGAAAAGAAAATATGCCTTCCATTATTTTATTTGGAGCACCTGTGCACCTTCAAACTGGGTAGGTTACCAGCAGTCCTTCTATGTCCCTCCCGTCAGGAACCAAAGGAACTCCTGACCTTTTTGGGATAGGGTTCCCAAATCCCCCCGAGGGGTGGATTTCCCCCCGCTTTCAAGGCCCGATTCCCGTGGAATCGGGGCCCGGGGGAAACCCCACCCTTGTGTGCGCGCCACCCGGAAGTGACGTCGCACGCTGGGGGCGGGGCCACGCCATTTGAGGGGAAAACTCTAAACTCTATGCGCGTGCGCACAGTTTAGACGCCGGCCGGGAGCCCCCCACTCCCGGCCAAAATCCATTTGGCAACCCTATTTTGGGAGCACCTAGACAGTCCTCCCTGTGAGGTTGGTTCACAGTAGGAAACCCACCTAAGTTACTATTCTGGTAGTGGACTGCCAATATAGACACTAGATTTCTTACTGCAGCTGTAGAGACAAAGAACCAGAGTTTAGTATTTAAGATATAATTTTATTAAGGTGCAAAGTTTATTTAAAATCCTGTGAGGAAGAAAACAATAAAACTAGTGATTAAGAAGCTGACTAAACACTTTCAAACCTTGGTTTTCAGAAGATAGGATGTCAGCTATTTGAAGTTCTGGGTCAAAGCAACTCTTCTCCAGAGTCTCCAAAGCCAGGCTGATTGGCTTCAGCAGCAAAGTTTCAAGATGGCCAGAGTGAGAAAGACAAATGCCAAAATGTCAGCATGCCATACAAGCACCAACAAGTCCCCTGGATAGGCTTCAAGATAGATAATTTATTGTCTGAAGCCTAGATTGCTGTTAGACCTTTACACCAACCAGGATTCAAGCACTATCCTATTGTTACAGGTAGGCCAATCAGTACCAAGATGACTTCATTGGTTCTCTGTCCATGACAGAAGGGCAGTGGAGTGATCTGCAGCTCACTCCACCCCCATCACTCACAGAGACTTAATTGAATGGAATGTTAATTGGAGAGCCAAAGCAGGAAGAAGAACATCTTATCTTTGCAAGTGCAAGGCCAAGCTATTCCCCAGAAGGGCTCTGTGAAACTCTGGAGACAAAACAATTTCAGCAAAACAGGCCTCAGCCAGAATGAACCAAAGTTTTAGAACAGAACTCCAATTTGACTGAACCAAAATTCTTGACAATGACTTAGTCTCCTTTGGCACTATTATCAAGGCATTAGCCAGAAATATTACACACCAACAACCCATACTTTTCTGACACTTTCTCCAACACAATTAGGGTTGGCAGCAATGCTTCCTCTAAGCTGTGGAGTATTGTGAGCAAAAATTCTACTTTGAGAGCTATAGGCATTAAAGTTGTGAGTGAGTGGGGGGGCGGAGCCTGTGGCCAATGGCACACGCTTAACTTCGGAGCTCCCGATACCTTCTCCCCGATATCTGAAAAACGAATATAAAAACCGTCTCCATGCCGAAAAAATTTACAAAGAAGCCTTCCGGAACACCTTCCCACACTGGGCGCGAAAGAAAGGAATCGGTACGTACTTTTTTTACTACGATAGCCCCAGAAGAGCTTAGTCCAACCCCCTGCCCAAATGCAGGACCAGCCTAAAGCATTTATTTTATTTTTATTTATTTATTATTTTAATTTATAGCCCGCCCTCCACGCAAGCGGGCTCAGGGCGGCTCACAAATAGGGCGTAAGCCAATACATTAAAACAGATTAAAATTGCATAAAACAATCAATACAAGAGCCCTTTGCTCTTACTATATAGCACTACTTGTATGAAATTAGCCCAAGTCTGCATGATTTTCAGATGTTACGCTTGATTACTTGGCAATAGCAAGGAACTTACACTTCTGGATTGTGCAACAATAAGAAAATATATCAAGGCTTTCTTCTGCTTGATTCTTCAAACTTATTTAAAAATCCACAAGAGCTACTAATATTTGACTATTTCTCAAAGGCACTGCCAATCTCCAAGTTGAAACAAAATTCATAATTATGCTAATAGCTGCCCTTCCTTCTTGGAACAGGACTTTGAAGTACTTTTATCGGGGCTTTTCTGATTAAATTTGAAGCTCATGCCATTGTGTCTTCAGATTTTCCCTCTGCCCTTTGTATGTCAATTCCTTCTTCATTGAGATGACCCACAGTCACTAGCACCGTTCTTTAAAAGAGGTTAATTGAATAGGGAAATCATTATTATGACTCTTTTGAACATCACTGCCATTAAAAGGGGTTCCAAGTGAATTTAGTTTGCCGACACTAAAAAGGTTTAAAAAACATTCTGTTCATGAGCATGTTGCTCATTTTCCATGTTCCATTCTCCTAATGAGTACAACCACAACCCCAATATTTGGTGCACATCCTCTGGAAGGAAGACCTGTCTGTCCTTAATCGCACCTCTTTCAAGTTGTTCAAGGCAGCACACACAATTCTCAACCTCCATATTATCATCACAGCAACCCTGTGAAGTAGGTTAAAAAGAAGAGTAACTGGCCCAAGGCTGCTGAGTGAACTTCATGGTAGCAAAGTCATTTTAGCCCAGGACTTCCTGGTTCTAGTCCAACATTCTGAACATTATAGCACAGTGGTTGTTTTCCAATAAGATAATCAGAAATGACTGTACTGCCCTGATAGCATTCTATTCTAAATTATACCCCCTTTCTTTTGTGCATTTAAAACTGGATCTGATATATTTATACTCATACGCATCTGAGGAAGTAAGCTATGACTCACAAAAGCTTATGCTAGAATAAATTTTGGTAGTGTTTAAGGCATCACTGAATTTATGTTTTATTTCACTCTGAATTACTGATTTGGGAGAGGTAGGCAAAAGACTACAACCCCTTTCAAACACAATTTGAATACGTGTGCGTGTGTGTGTGTTCATGCACAGTCTCTCCTCCAAATGCCACACTACAGACCCCAACACAGCCTGAGCACACACAGCTATATATGCATAGGGTACTCTGATTCTTCAAGAGTCTAGATTGCCTGGAAATTGAGACTCCCTAAGGGCATTTTTACATAAGCCCTATTGCAATGTTCAAATGGATGTACAGAGATCAGGAACAAAGATGGCATACACAAGGTCTGGCTGCTTCCGCTGCCTTCTTGTTGTTGTTTTTTGAGCTTTCACATGACATTGTGCTGTAGTCACCCATTTCTGAGGTTTTCCCTGTCCTCAGTACCTCATTTCCAAACCTGCTTTACTCTAATATTTTTGGAAAGAACCCATACTAAGTGTGTTCACACTCCATCAGGAAGGAATGGTATATGTTTTCCTGTCCTATAAAGGTCTAACCATATCACTGGTCTAAACCATAACCCTAATGGGTGCCATTTTCCAAGCATTTTTTTCCCCTGTTGAGTCTGAGGGCTCTAAAAACAGGCAGTAATTACTACTGCCTATAGCGTTATAAGGAGCTGAGATGGCTCAAGTGGTTAAGACGCTGAACTGCAGGCTGGAAGGTTGGTAGTTCAGCAGTTCAAGACCCAAGTGCCACATGACAGAGTGAGCTCCCGTCTCTGGTTCCAGTTCCTGCCAACCTAGCAGTTCGAAAGCAAGAAATTGCAAGTAGATAAATAGGTACCGCTTCGGTGGGAAGGTAACAGCATTCTGTGCACCTTGGCATTTAGTCGTGTTAGCCACATGATCATGGAAATATCTTCAGACAGCGCTGGCTCTTCAGCTTGGAAACGGAGATAAGCACTGCAACCCTAGAGTCAGATTTGACTGGCTTTCAAGCAAGGGAAACCTTTACCTTTTTGTAGCACTATAATGATCTACTGCCACATATCTATTACAATTTTTTAGGGAACCTTTACAGCACTATAGCACGTGTGAAGAAAAGTACAAAAAAAGGGATAATAAGCAGCCCTGGCAGTGTTCCCAAGAGCCAACATGGATACAGTACAGAGAATGTGTAGAAGGGAAAAGGTGGAAAAAAACAGATGATGGAAAGCATGCAGATAACTCCTTGTAGAAGCTCCACTGACAATGTGCATTCCTCTGCACTTGAAGGGGTGATCAAAGCAATACAGAAGATCAAATAACATTCTGAAAGAGCTAGCTATACATTCAGAATACACATTCCTTGCTGTGACAAAAGATGCTGTTACCCCAAAGTCCAGTATTTAGGCCTTTGCCTGCCCTGAAGTCCAAAAAAAAACAGGGTAAATGTGATGAAGAATATGTGGCCTATTGAGGGGGGGAAACGGAGAGAGAAAAGAGAAACAAAAATAAGATCACATGGGAGATGGGAGAAAGAGCCTGAGGAAAATATGGACCAATGCCTCACTCAGTCACCCAGTAGTGATCATATTACAATTAAGGACCCAAAATAATGCCATCAGTGTGTCGCATTGCAAAGAGGAATTCTCATAATTCTTCTCCCTAAAATCCAATGATCCATTGTTTTTATTCTTTTTACGAATTTTCACTCTGTTTCAAATCAATTCCCTTTTGATTAAAAGAGAAATTCAAAAGGAGGGGAGGAGGTTTGTTGTTGTTGTAAGCTGCCCTTAGCCCTGCTTGCTGGGAAGGGCGGCCTAAAAATTTAATCAAATAAATAAATTTCAGAATTTCACTCTGCAGATACCCAAAGACAGTCAATGTCTTCCCAAACCTTCTTACCCTTCATACCCTCCTGCTAGTGCACTCGTAGTTTGTAATATCAAAATAAATAAATAAATAAAATAAACCCTGCAGGGGCTAAAGTTACAAAATGGCACAGAAAAACAGAAAACTATGGCACAGAAAAACAGAAAACTAAAGAGAGAAATCAAAATAAAAGGAAATTATTTATTTATTTATTTATTTATTTATTCATTATTAGATTTATAGCCCACCCTCCCCGCAAGCGGGCTAAGGGCGGTTCACAGACTGGGCACGTATGCCAATAATTAAAACAGTTAAAAACAAGAAAACACAATCATTTATAATCATTTATCACAATACAAGGTGCTCTTGGTGTCTCTAAAAGGTCTTCAGTGGCAGGATGGCATTCTGGTGGTGATGGTCCCAGATCGATGATATCAGTTCCAGGCAGCACTATCATTCATTTGTCACAGGACCAATTCCACCAGGGAGGAGCCGCCACCAAAAAGGCCCTGGCCCTGGTTGCTGCAAATCTGGCATCTTTGGGGCCTGGAGTCACCAGGAGATGTTGCGTACCTGACTATAGTGCCCTTGGGGGAACATATGGGGAAAGGCAGTCCCTTAGGTATGTCAGACCCTGGCCATATAGGGCTTTAAAGGTAAGAACCAGCACTTTGAAGCGAATCCGGTACGCTATTGGCATCCAGTGCAGCGCTTTCAGCACAGGCCGGATGTGCTCCCGCCTAGAGAGACCCATCAACAGCCTGGCTGCAGCATTCTGCACTAGCTGCAGCTTCTGGATTTGTGACAAAGGCAGCCCCATGTAGAGAGTGTTACAGTAGTCTAACCTGGAGGTAACCGTCACATGGATCACTGTGGCCAGGTCATCGCGGTCAAGGAAGGGAACCAACTGCTGAGCCAGCCGAAGATGGTAAAAGGCCGACTTGGCACCCAAACCCATATCTCTGGGCAGTCTGGGCAAGGGGGCACATATAGATGTTAAACAATATCGGGGACAGCACCGCCCCCTGAGGCACCCACATTCAAGAGGATGTCTCTGGGACTGCTGATCCCCTATCGCCACCCTTTGTCCCCGACCTTGGAGAAAACAGGCAAGCCATTGTATGGCAAGCCCCTGAATCCCCACATCAGTGAGGCGGTGGGCCAGCAACTGGTGGTCGACCGTGTCAAACACAGGTGACAGATCTAACAACAACAGTGCCGCCACCCCGCCTCGATCCAGATGCCTTCGGAGGTCGTCAGTAAGAGCGACCAGCACTGTCTCCGTCCCATGACCCGGGCGGAAACCAGACTGGAAAGGATCTAGGATAGTAGCATCATCCAGAAAGCTCTGTAGTTGTAATACCACCACCCTCTCAATAAGTTTGCCCAAATAGGGCAAATTGGACACCAGCCGATAGTTGGCCAATTTGGCCGGGTCCAGAGATGTTTTTTTCAGGAGAGGGTGGACCATCTCTTCCTTGAGTGCCCCCGGGAACTGTCCCTCCAAGAGGGACTTGTTGATAATCTCCCTTAGGGCACCTTGAAACCTCTCGTGGCCCACTTTAATGAGCCAGGAGGGGCACGGATTTAGGCTGCATGTGGTTGGACGTACAGATACGAGCAGTCTGTCAACTTCCTCCAGGCTGAGTAGGCTAAAACACTCCAGACTCGGAACTGAAGACGTGCAAGGGGCCTTGAGTTCGCTCACTGTTTCACGGGGAGGTTATGGCGGAGTGCCAAGACTTTATCTGCGAAATAGCTCACAAATGCCTCACATCCTGTATCCAATTCCCTAACGTTTTGTCTGCCCTGAAGCAGAGCTGTTAAAGCCTGAATTGTACTAAATAATTGCGCTGGGCGTGAGCTTGCAGATGCAATCATGGTCGCATAGAAATCTTTGCAGCCTTGACTGCCATCTCATAGGATCTCATAAACGTCCTATAAGATGCTCTTGATGCCTCATCGCGAGCATGACGCCACTGTCTCTCTAGCCATCTCAGTTCTCGCTTCAGCTGCTGCAACTCCTGGGTATACCAGGGCGCCCGCCTAGAGCGAGTGCGGCGAGGGCGCCTGGGAGCGATCTCGTCAATGCCTGCGGAGAGCCAGCCATGCCAGCCCTCCTTTCAAAATTCTTCTTTTGGTTCAATAGCTACACCTTAAAAAGGTGAATTTCAGAAAAAGAAATTCCTCTCCCCATAACAATGCTATCAGCACTGTTAGTCACAAGCTTCCTCCCTGGCATTGTTAACATGTCATTTGTATTATACAGCAGTGGTTCCAAACCCATCTCTACCTTTTCACTTGCTACTCTGCCGCCTGCGTCCTCTGCTTCACTGGATCTCAAGAGCAATATATAACTGTCTCCTTTCTCTCCTCACAGTTCCTGGTGCATCTGAGCTAGGCGTGCCACTGGAAGTGGTCTTCATTTCCTCTGTCCCCTGCTCTCCTTTCCTCTTTCACTCCCTCCTTCCTTATCTCCTGCCTGAATGAGGTAACTTACATTACCCAAGAGTGTATTATGCAATTGTCCAGGTCTCCTGCTTCTCCCACCTTAACATTTTCTATAATTTTCCCTTCAATACATTTTGCTTCTGATGTTGACTTGGGAGTTGTGAGAAACAAAAAGGAGTTTTGAACTTACTGAATGTATTCATTTTTAAAATTATCTCTACTTGACTTAATTATGCTTTCTTTTAACTAGCATGCAATGTTTGTGATTCTTAGCTGATCTTTGTTTTATAGAATGGTAGGCTGAAGGCATAAACTTGTAGGTGAGTCTGTCTGGGTGCGATTGCGTCCACTTGAAGGCTGTCCCAAAACAAACTACTGCAAGCAGATGGGTCTGCTCCACTGTTTGCAGCAAGCACAATCTACAAAAGCAGAAGAAACTCTTTCCAGTTTTCACGGAACTCAAGGGGCATTCTGTGTGTGACTGCCTTCCCCACCTCAGCACTTCTGATAAGAGGGCAAGGAGAAGTTTTCACCAGACTGTCCCAAATAGAAGGCTATTCTCGCAAGAAAGCTGTGGCACCAGCCATCTGGACCTGGCCAATTCCCACCCCATTCCTAGAAAGGAGGACAGCATACATCATGTGGGGCTCAAAATACAAAGAGGTATAAAATCCAGCAAAAGGCAAGGGGGAGTGCAAATTGTTCTTCATCACCTGTTGAGACTCTTCAGTTCAAACTGCATAAAGGTAAAGGTAAAGGTTCCCTTGCTCGAAAGCCAGTCGAATCCGACTCTAGGGTTGCGGTGCTCATCTCCGTTTCAAAGCCGAAGAGCCAGCGCTGTCCGAAGACGTTTCCGTGGTCATGTGGCTGGCATGACTAAACACCAAGGTGCACGGAACGCTGTTACCTTCCCACCAAAGTGGTACCTATTTATCTACTTGCAATTTCTTGCTTTCGAACTGCTAGGTTGGCAGGATATAACCTGTATAACCTGCATCTAAAGCTAGCCCTCGGTATGAATAAAGGCAAACATGTATGAGTGGAATACAACAAGTTGCTTTTGAATTTCCTTTGTATGAGCTTAACGAGCATTACTTCTGCATTCAATAACTTACTGTCTGGCTTTCTCTCTGACTCCCTCTCTCACTTGGGGGGAAAAGTCCTGCAATATGAATTTATCACTTAGGAATCCCTGGAAGGATTTTGGGCTCTTGAAATCAGATTGATCCTGGGAGTCTTAGGACAATGCATTTGGGACCGGGTTGTGGGAGATATTAGTTGGAGGAGGGGCATGGCAATATTTACTGGCGTCTTTGCCAAAAGAATGCTGTGCTAGGAAAGCTAAGATCATAGACCATCTTGGAGTGTCTCTGGGAACTGATTTCACAGAGTGTGGACATAGACATGTGTCTGGTATCAGATTCCCACCAAATCCCCATCCACTGACCCAGGTTTTCTTACCAGAAGCTGAACATAAACCAGAATTTCACTTTTAATTGGTCAAGTATACCACAGAATTACCAGTATGGTACTTTACTTTTTCAAGCCCAACATTAGCACCTCACCAAGTGAAATATCTGTATTGCTAGGATCATGCTTTTGAACTGGCACTCATAGAGCTATTTCACAGGTGGTTTTGTTCAGGCTTGAGCTATTGTTAAAATCTGAACTAACACCTCTACAACTGAGAGGTCCCAGAAGGAAAGTCGTTCCATTAAGTTGGTTCTCTGAGACTATTTTGTGAATGTAACCACTGTTCAAGTAACAGAACCTTATTCACATAGACATCTTTCTAGAGACTGCCTGACTACACATGCAACTTCTACCACACTTTAGGATATTGGGCTATTTTTACTTGTGAAGCAGCCAGCAATTAGGCAACGCTTCTCAATCTCTGTCTTCACTTAGTTCTGGTTAAGGAAACATCTTAAAACATTCCCTGACCTGTATCAGAGTACAATGAGTTGAACATCTTGTTTCCATGCATTCCTCTGCTGATTCTTTTTGCCAGAGCCTTGTATCTTGGCTTTGCATTGATCTGCCAGCTAAGCTATCATTAACTTTTGTCACCTACTGTTCAGAGGCAAAAATCATTTTATCAAATTGATGCTCTCCTAGACACCAGTTTTTAGTTTGAAACTACACATTTCACAGTAAGATTGTTTTATACAGAAAACCACATACAAAACATATGTCAGAGGTTATCTATTAGGCTTGAATAAAATTATTGAAACATTAAGAAACCCCAAATCTGGTCCTGGGACTTTCTTTAAGCTAGAAGCCAAACAGGCAAATAGTGGAGAGATACAGATTTCACTTATTCCCCCATCAATAAGAAGTGACAGAGGACAATACTGTCCCCAAATATGATGCATTATAGAGCACAGATGTGAATGAAATCTGATTAAACATGAACAATGCCAGAATCCAGTATTTTAAGGTACAACATGGTTCAGTGGTTTTTTCAAATCTGAGAGCATTTTCAAGCCTGCAAGGTCCCAGCTGCTGAGTGACAAAACTAATGACATACAAAAACTCCAAATATAAACAGGCAGCAGTGAACAATGACTAACAGTGCAATCCCAAGCAGAGTTACAACCTTCTAACCCTATTGACTTCAAAGGACTCAGAAGGGTGTCACTCTGCCTAGAACTGCACTGTGACTTGTGTACTGTAAAAAAAAAAAAGTTTTCCAACTCAGAGCTTTTGCATTACTATAGGAATTCATATTATTTCCATTAAACCCCGTCATTAAGGGGACATTAAAGATGGTACTTTTAAAAATATTTTCTATTTGCACAAGAAACCTATGGATAACTTTGTACACTAAGTAGTGTAGTCAAACAGGACAAAGCAGGAAGTCACAGCTCAGCCATGAATTTTCAGGCATGCCACTACCTCTCAATATCATCATCCCTTGCAATGTGGAAATAATATTAATTTATCTTGCGGGGACCTTGTAAAGATTACTTATAAAAGATAAGAAAGGGTGCAACATGAAGATCAATTGTTATAATAAATATTTACTTCTGCATGCCCTCAAATGGTGGCTTCTAGGATACCCAATAAAATGGCTAAAACAGACATTTCATTCAATTATAGCCACTGGCTATTATCTTTCTGTAGAGAATGTACTTGGCACACTCAGCTGGCACAGGTGCTGCTTTCACCAAGAGATGCAAATCCACACCACATCCATCTTCCCATCCAATACTATATTAGCAAGTGATGCATATTGTGGTGCATATCTCTTGCCAGCTGTGGCAAGTGGGAGACAATTTGGAAAGCAGGACAAAAACATAAATCTGTTCTACACAGTCACTGCCTTCAAAGCTCATTGGTATTTTTTCTAGAGATCAGCCACTAACCTATCACCTTTGCAAGTGGCAGTATCCCTAAACCAATCGTATCCTGTGCAAAGATGTGGAAGGCACAAACAGAAAAGAAGTAAAGCTGCAAGAATTTTGAGTAGTCCTGTACTGATCAGTTGACTATAGCTTCAGGAAGTCATACTTTTGGGATTGATGTGCTATAGCTTCAGGAAGTCATACTTTTGGGATTTCAGAGCTGTTGTGTAGTGAGAGCTTCAAATGAACAAGCATTGTTAGAGAGGTAACAGAAGCGTAAGTGATGCTATGCAAATGAAGGCTCCTAGCTACTACGTTTTTATTGGTTAATTTGTATCTTATGGGAGTGTTTTGGGACTGGGGGTCTGTATATAGTTGTGGCTCGCTGTGTGTGTGTTGTTAAAACATTCCAACAAAGAGCTAAGCTGAAACCATGATAGTCTCGTGAACCCACTACTTAACACGAACTATCACCACATGAGACAGAGGCTGAGGTTTTTTACATCACCTATTACCTGCTCCTTTTAACTGGGGATTCAGGGGCTGAGATCAAGACCTTCTGCAAGCCAACTTCTGGTTTTGGCGAACCACGGATGGACACACCTCTTCAAGCTCCGAGGGGTGCGATCCGGATCAGGGTGGCAGGGAGGGAGACCGTATGATTTTGACCTCCCCTGAAGCCCTTGCAGGGGGCTTCTAGCCTGGGGCGCAAAATAATAAATATAAATATAAGGAGCCCTCCCAAAGCTGTGGCTTGGGGATTGAAGGTCCTTTTTGCCTTGTTAGTTCCCGCTGTCCTGAGGCCAGCAATGGCGCTCAGAGACACATTCCGGAACCAGAGTGAGCAAGGATCTAAGCAACAGAGAACTTCCCTATTCTACCGATAAACTACTGACAACAAATGTGAGTGAAGGAAAACTAAGATAATAAGTGCGAAGTGGGAACTGGAAGAGAAACAGCAAAGCACCAATTCTAGAGAAGGGGGGGAAAGACTCTCAGAGAAGGGGAGGGAAGCCTACCCTAGACAAAACAGCGAGAAAAGCAATAAAATTTAAAAGCCACATTGAATGTCTAAAGCGAGAAACTCATCTAACCCACACTGAGTACAGCGGGCTACATTTTATACTGCAAGGAAGATTCTCAGAACTTTTAAGAACTTTCACCTTTAACATAAACAATGTCTCAGCGAGGGGGTAAAATGGCGTCCAGAGGGAAAGTGATTACAGGAACTGCAAGTCTAACATCACCAATCACAAGACCAGAACCAACTCCAGACATTGCCAGTATGATTTCTGAAGCACTGCACCCTCTGCTGGACCAGATGACTAACCTCAACAAGAATTTTGATGCCTTACAGAAAGAACTTAAAGAAACTAAGGTAAAAACAGAGAAGACAGCCCAAAAGCTGAAAAAGGTTGAATATAAGACAAAAACACTGGACCAAAGAATGAAAATAGCAAATAAAGAAGGGCTTCCGAAAAACAACTACTACTACAGCTACAAGTGGAAAGATCACTATATGTTTTAAGATTTCAAGGCATTCCAGAAAAGAAAGATGAGAATTTGAAAGAGATCTTAAGTGAAGCATTGGCTCCCCTGGCAAACTGTAAACCTGAGACACTATAAGCAGATATAGACATGGTTTATCGGACCTATACAGAATTTATAAAAAATAATAATTTGCCAGGGGAAATATTCGTGAAATTCTCTAAAAGATCAACAAGAGACTTGATACTCAAAGCATCTAATGGGATAGCTCTAAAAATCCACGAAGAATAAATTAAAATCTTAAAGGATGTTCCATTTAAGATACGAAAGAAGAGGGAGCAATATAGAAACATCACACTATTTCTACAGGAAAACTCAGCTCCGTATTGATGGATTATTCCAGAAGGACTTATTTTCAACTTTAAAAAGAAAAGATTTACTCTCTTGCTAAAGCTGAACTATTTCTGAAGCAGCATCAAAGTCCAGCAAAAGGAAAAGCAGAGGATAACAACGCAATAGAAGATAAAACCGAACAACATGAATCAAGTAATGACAGTTCCTCTTCCTCATCCATATCTATTGGCGAGATTTTTTACTCTGATTCTGAATCTGAACTGGGGGAGGCTGCTCCTAGATCACATAAGGTTAAAATCCCTTGAGAAAAGAAGAAGAAACGTAAAGGAAAGAAAAAAAATGAAGATCTGAGAATATCCTTTGTATATCTTACTTACACGAAATATGTCCATTTATGTTACTCCATTCAACATTATTTTTTCTGCATACTTTTTCTCACGCTAACTATTTTACTGTAATTTTAACTATTAGGGAAATATCAAAAAATGTAATTAAACCATTAATTATCCTTGCCTACTCTGTATTTTTAGGTGTTAGTGTGTAGTTTGTAGATGTAGAGATAAAAGCAATAAAAATTATTATAAAAATAAAAATAAAATAAAACAGACCTTCTGCAAGCCAAGCAGATGCTCTACCACTGAGCCATGGCCCCTCCCCCATCAGGCCTTCTGTACAACTTATAATGTATGTATGTATATACTGTATGTATTTTGTTAACTCGGGGATCCTCATTTTATGTCATAATAAGCCCCTATGAATTTATTTATTTTTTAAAACTTTTGAGCTGGTTCTGCTGAAAGTAAAATAAAATAAAGACAGAATGAAATCTTCCTATGACAAGTCTGGTCAAAGAAGATCAAGATCAATGAAAAGGCCAACAGAGGGACTTCCTCATCTCTTCCTTCCTTCATGAAACATAAGCCCTGTTCACAAGTTACAGTGAACATATGTACAATCTCTGTACAGAGTACTGTTGATTTTTCTTTATACATACATTCAGTGATTCTCATGTTGCGTTCACTGTATGTTCAGTTGAACGTGTGATTGAAACCCCACATTTATACAGGTGCTAATCCCCAGTTTCATTTGTTAAGAAGACATTCACTAGCCCTTTCAGGGGTAAGTGCATAAATGTACACCGGACTTTATCCGGAACGGATAATAGGAAGTACTTCTTCACCCAAAGAGTGATTAACACATGGAATTCACTGCCACAGGAAGTGGTGGCAGCTACAAGCATGGACGGCTTCAAAAGGGAATATGGAGCAGAGGTCCATCAGTGGCTATTAGCAACAAGGTATAGATAGGGGCTCTGGGGCAAGTCTTCTTGGTGCTTGGGGTGGCCAACAGTGGGAGGGCTTCTAATGTCCTGGCCCCACTGGTGGATCTCCTGATGGCACCTGGTATTTTTGGCCACTGTGTGACAGAGTGTTGGACTAGATGGGCCTTTGGCCTGATCCAACATTGGCGTCTCTTATGTTCTTGTGTTCACTGTAACATATGAACAGGGCTATAGTCTCTTAACACAACTGTGGTAGAGATACATAGCCTCCTGTGAGGGAAGAAGGGTCAGTAGCCTTTTGGCCAAATTAAATCAAAAACAAAATTGGGTGGAATTGGGTGGAAAGTGGAATGCAAACCTAACTCTCCATTAACAACCTGTCACAGATATGGCCAGAAATATAAGAGGATATTTGCTGGAATTGAACAAAAAGATCATAGAGGATGTGGCAGCACAGATAAACAGAACAAACCTGGCCTCACAGGGAAGCATGCCAAGGAGGCAGTTGAGACTCAGAACAGAATAGCCTTGAATATCAGTAAGAAGAATACAAAGTGGAAACATTTATATGGCCTTCTGTAGATTAGAAGTCATCTAACCCACTATCAATAGATTCACTTCATTGAGGCTTAGGTGCAGAAGCATCTGAGAATCACAAGAATCACAAGAATGTCCAACTTCACAGAAGTGAAGATATGGTTGAAGATGGGAACATTTGTTGAGGGCCAGAAGATATTCATATGCATGAGAAATTGTATTGTTATTTTTAAATAGACTTTGTTAAGAATGAATTAACTAACTAACTCGCAAGAATGAACTAACTTTTTAATATATTTTAAGATGTATAGATAACCTTGTATGGTGTTGTATGGTGTTTGAAGTTACAAGATAATGAGTTAGCCAAGAATGTGTGCCTTATCAAGTGGGACAGTTACCTATTATTTGGAGATTATTTGAAAACCCTATAAATGTGAGAAGCTGTATTGATCAAGAGATTCTTGTCAGAAGGGGCTCCTTGACTGTGACCCTGCTTACGTTTGGGGTAAGAAACTTTTATGGACTTATGTTTTTTTTTCTTGCCACAGCCAACTTATGGTGACCCAGCAGGGCAAGAGATAGTCAAAAGTGGTTTGCCATTGCCTGCTTCTGCATAGTGACCCTGGTCTGATTCAGTATAAGGCATTTCCATGTGTTCATGTACCTTCTGAAATTCAAGGTTTGGCTTTCTACTGTTATGCCAGGGTGGTGGTGATGTCCAGGCCTCAATTTATCTCATATGAAAGTGCAATAGATAATGCAACAATTAAGAAGGTGCCATAATTCAATAACAGTACTTTTTTGCATTAGAATATATATGCACATAGACTCTCAAATATTATACCACGCACTAATTTAACAAGATTGCAAGAGGAATATCCTTTCAAATGATATTATTTGGTTCATTAAATAAGTAAACATGTAATGGATAGAGAGACATTATCAGGAAAGCATTTTCAGCGCTAAAAACTATTACTCTCATCAAAGGAACACTGTTGCAAGGAAATGCACTAAGCTATATCATACCAAATTCCAGGATTCTTGTAAACAAAAAAAAATGTTGCTTTGATTCCTTTCAGTATGGATGAGATACAAATGTAATAAATAGCACATTTTTTTTACTGTTTACAAATGAGAACTGTTTACAAATGAGATTTGTGGAGGGCTGATAGGTAACAACACAGATAAAAAGGTTGATAGAATATATATACAGACTATAGAATATATATATTCTATAGTCTGTATACACACACATCTCATGCTGTTTGCAGGCAGCAAAAGGACTAATAATGAGGCATTTTAGAGCTAGTTGAGAGCCAGTTTGGTGTAGTGGTTAAGTGCGCGGACTCTAATCTGGGAGAAATGGGTTTGATTCCCCACTCCTCCACTTGCACCTGGCTGGATGACCTTGGGCTGTTCTTGAAAAAGAGCAGTTTCTGTCAGAGCTTCTCAGCTCCACCTACCTCACAGGGTGTCTGTGGTGGGGAGGGGAAGGGAAAGGAGTTTGTAAGCCACTCTGAGACACCTTTGGGTAGTGAAGAGCAGGATACAAATCCAATCTCTTCTTCTTCATCATCTTGTACACCCCCTCAAACAATGGTGGCATTCATCCAAAAATCATCACTACAAAACAGGACATTCAGTCTCACAAACCATGGAGATGATTCGGTTGTTGCAGCAAATCCTGTTGCCAGTTCTGCCCTCCTATCCATCCAAGTGACACTACCACAAGATCAAGTAATATTAACCTTACCACCAGTGATAGATGCTACCCTTCTGGCATTTACACTAGCCAACTGGTAAGAGAATAAATGGGCACAATCCATTAAAAATGGAATCAGAAACTAGTAGGAGAGCATTTCAACTCTCTAGACATGTAATAAGAGGCTTAAAGTTTGCGATACAGCAGCAGAAGAGTTTCACAGGGAGATTTAAGTGAAAAGTTGCTGACTGAAATTAACATGAACTCAATAACAATCTAGTGATTGTTCCTCCTTACATGCTTATGCACACTATTCAGATTCCTCCTACTGTGCCAGCCAACAGTTGGAAAAGGTCCACACCAATACAGAATAGATAGTTTACTCTTTTGACAGGATCTTGTTTCCATCTGTGCTTTACAGTGTAATGTATCACACCTATATCCTGGGAAACTTGGCCTTCTGATCTCTTTTTTAATACCCCCCCTTCTGCTGTTTGTAGCTCTGGGTATAATTCTCTCTGCCAATTGAATATAACATGCATCTGATAATGTGGTGCCCTGGCTCACAAAAGCTTATGCCTCAATCAATTTGTTAGTCTTTAAGACTCTTTGTTATTTAGTCCCATAAGCAGTTATCTCCAGGCTACAGGGCTGATTCTCTGGTTGAATGCCATAAGCTAGGAAGTGACTCCTGGAATGGACAGGGTGTCTATTATCTAATGAGAATATCAGAAGCAGTTTGTTCCTATTAGGAAGTACATAGTACTGAGGTCCTGATTCAGCAAAGACCCTAAAACATTTGCTTAAGACCAAGTGAAATTGAAATCAATACATTCAACCCTCAGAACTTATTGAATGCACTCAGGCATTCATCAAAAGAAAATGTCAGCATGGTACAGAGAAACACACTGACATTGCACTGGCTATAATGAGGCACACTGCAGAACACAACAAGACCAAGTCACAGGACTCAGAGGTTAACAACACTGAAAAACCTGCAAACAGACTCTAACCACATTTTTTTTTCTAGAACATCTAAGGGCCAAAAAAGACCAGATACTAGAGATACTAGATACTATCGTTGCGTCTACCAGTTTTTTAAATTTACACACATAATGTGTAAAATTGTAAGAAATGAAAACTGCAAAAACAGAACACAGTTCTTCTGTTCCATACCCAAGGGAATCCAGAGACTTATTAATTCTACTACATTTTTGAACATGATAACAAACCTATGTTGTGATAAAATATGAAGGAATAAGATAAACGGATTTCACTTAAAAGGAGGAGTCTTAACTAAAAGGATACCTATGTGAATTCAGAAAGAGCTAAAGTTGCAGTGCAAGTGATAAACTACCAATAATTGTGAAGAACATGTGGAATGAATGGCCATTGGCATACACAAATTAATTTAGAATAATTTTGCACATCTCTCTGGGTGGTAATTTAGTCTAATGTGAATTTAATAATTCATATTAAGCACATTACTAATCTTATGTTTTGCTTAGAGTAAATTAAAGCCACTGAGATAATAAATCACTTATTTAGGAGGAGGGGATACATCCTCTTTTGCACTAAACTGGAAGCTTTTCTTTACTAACAGCAGGTACAGAGGAGTCTTGCTGTTTCCAAATGACCTCCAATCATTTTGTATCTGTGTTGTGCATAAATATGCAATTCAGACATCTCATTCTACATATTCTCATTAAAATGGTACAGCTGCATACTGGAGACTGAGTAGGCTGGACACAATTCAGAGAGCTCCTTCAGGTATCTTTCGTAATTTCAACACCCCCTTCCCTCCTATAGTGAGGCATTCAAGTTTGGCTCTTGAACAACAGATTCCCACAAGCCACATCACATTGACAAAGTGCTTCTGAAGACAGCCAAGTTTAAACAGCAGCTCAGGATTCTGTGCTAAGGGACAACTATTAGGAAAGAAAAATAGCCAACAGTTATCCAGATGGTGGCCTATATATAGAGAATGAGATCCAAAAAGACAAAAACAAAGAAAAGGGCAGCTCCTAAATGCTTTTTTTTAAAAAAAGAACTGGCTTCAAGAAACAGCCACATCAGATACCTATTTGCATATGGGAAGAGGATGGTTGGTGTTCACAATATAGATCAATGATGCCAAGGTGTATATGAAAAAGGGAAATGCTGTGTCATGCCTTGCATGCATTGACAAAGCTCCTTAAAGACTAACACAATTTGTGGTAGGGTATGAGCTTTTGTGAATCACTGTTTACTTCTTCAGACACAGCTAGAATGTGAGTCCATATGTCCTTATAATTGGAGAGTAGAGTGATTTCAGATGCTGAATGACAATAGCAGGTGAATGACAATAGCAGGCATGATTGGATTAGGTGTGATATGCAGAGAAGTAGTAGGCATGGAGAAATCAGCATTGGTAATGAGAAAGGAAATCTAGGTCTCAATTCAGTCCAGGAGGATGCACTGTCTTGAGCTTCGTTTATCAGTTGCAGTTCAGCAGTCTCCCTTTCTAATCTCCCTTTGAAATTCCTTTGTAAGAGAATTACTACTTTTCTGTCAGCAACTGAATGTCCTGGAATGTTCCCCCACTGGTTTTTGAATGTTGTGGTTTCTGATGTCAGACTTACGTCCATTAATTCTTTGTTGAAGGGACTTGCCTGTTAGGATGCAAACAAAGACCTACTTCCAAAGGAAATTAGTATGTTCTTTCTATCCTAATGCTGGATAGAAAAGGTTAGAGCCCAAAGAGACTATAACTTTGTGCCACTGTTTGTACTCTGGATGAACAAGGCCAATGACATTTGCCATTTACTAGGAATGTTTTCAAATGTATTTTTCAAAATATCTTGTAGCAAAAAAGGAGTTCTGTGTTCCCCCAACCTAATATGTGCCACTTGCAACTTTTTCAGGGGTTCCTGCAGTCCTTCTCTGATGCCCGTCTGGGTTTCTTTTCTTTTCCTTTTTCACATGATCACATCCAATCAGGGATCACGTAGTGAACATGAAGATATATCGTAGCACTATATAACTAATCAGATTTGAGTATATAGTAGTGTATCACCACCGCTGCCAGCATTAACCACACCAAGATGGATGGAGCATAAAGAAACTATCCTGGCAGCATGGGAAGCCAAGCAGGCTTAAAAGGGTAAGCCTGATTTCAGTTTACTGAGCCTGATTCCAAACAGTGAGCCTAGTTTTGATTAAGGCTACTTCTACACAGGGATTTTCCACTGCATGGACAACAGGAAGGCCACACAGTAAAGGGGAGTATCCAGACAAGGTTGTGCCCAATGTGTGCATGACTTGACTGGCTCATGGTTTCCCTCTTTTACTCCAGAACAAATATAACCTGCATTTTCTCTGCAACAAAGGAGAACATGCAGGTTATCTACAACTGGCACATCCCTGGATGCTCCCCATAGCCACCACGGGGAGGGGTAGTATAGCTGAACTCTGACTTCACTTCCAGTGTGCAACAGAAATGATGTTGCTGGCCTAGGCATCTGCCTTCTGCTGTTAGTTCTACCCGCTGATCACTGGCAGGGAAAATAAAGGGGGAATCTCAGCATATAGTATGCAAAAAGGAAGAAAACGCTAAGGAAAGTCCATCAACAATATGAATGTATTCCATACTAAAATAAAAACAAATTTATTAAGCAATAGTTTGTTGCATATTATTTCTATTTCATGCAAATCTGTTAATTCTGTATTGAGGTTGGCGGTCACAACCCGACAGTTGCTGCTTATAATGTTAGCATGCTCCCAGGCACTACTTCACAACAATAATAGCTCTTGAACATGACACAATGCATATGTATGGACATTACACTACGCCCTCAGACAACATACAAAAAGTGTCCATAGACCTCCCGAGTCAAGAGTAAAAAGCAGCCAGTTCAGTTATGCCTAAATGTGCTAATGCTCCCCAGTAAAGACAGTTTCTTTCAGATCTGTGATGGGGTTCTTGGAGCATACTGTCCCAAAAAAATGGTCTGAAATAATTAATCTGTGTGATCAGTGATCTAATTAGACACATTTAGTATTTCAGTCTTATTTGGCGTTGTGAACGGCAATCAGTTATGACAGCACAGTTGTAAATAATCTTCTCATAGGCAAAGTGTGTGAAGTTTGCCCAAACAAAACATATCCATCCGTTTTTAATTAAGGACTACTGATTTTAAATTCCTGTGCATTTTCTGACAGCATGGCACAATATCTATGTAGGTGGTAATCTTTTGGTTCAAACCTGTCTTCATATAAATCTTACCTGGAGCTAAATTATGGACAGTGAATGAGACGGTAGATTATTTGGTCATGCTGAAGCTTATTTTGTTCTTGCAGGGTTTTAAAAAAAACAAATCTTGAAAAGTATAAATAGAAAGATCCTTTAAAAGAAAGTGTTGATCATCTTTTCAAAAAGCTATGATTTGGAACTGGCAACCACTAAAGACTCTCATTTACAATCTAACAGGTTTCCTAGGGCTTTTTGCTAAGAAGAACTGTTTTAGATAGCCCCAGTATTGGTTGATGGACGTCATACTTATTCCAGCTTTCAGGAACACAGCTGTTCTGTTTCCTTCTGAGTGATCTGCATTGCTGATGCCCTCCAGCTAGTGTGTTCTTTGATAAGGTCCAGTGGAGAGCTGCAAAAGAGCTGAGCACTTGGCTCCTAATAGCAAACGCAAAACTAAATTTCACAACAAATTGCGTTTTCAGTGCAGCCTGATGTCACCCGATTAAATGGGCTGAATTTGTTCTAGTACACTGGCTTAAAGGAAATCACAATGGAGCAGTCACTTCATGACTGCAAAGGCTGTTTGGAAGACAGTTCTCTGTCTATTAGAAAGGAAGGGCATATGACAGGCAGATTCTGCTCAGTTCCGAAAACAAGAGGGTAAGTGCTTAGCAGCCATATTTTAAGCCCACTATAATTCAGTTTTCTATTTTCAAAGACATATGGTCTGACTTTGATTGTGGCACTAGGCATGGGGAGAGTGAAAACCTGTGGCAAAACATTCCAATATGAGATTCTTTTGCATTTATCATTTGTTGCCCTTCTAATCTGGGTCTTAAACAACACTCTTCAACACACAGCGATGCCAGCGCATGTGCCCATACCCAAGCACACATGCCCAAATGGAAATAAAGTGAGAGTGATTGGTGAAATGCATGGAAGGAAGAAGCCATGTCAAAGGCAGATCCAAGAAAAAAAAATCCAGAAGTTTGTTTTCTGGTTTTAAATGGGCACACGTCATTTTGCCAGTCACAGTTTTGAATGGAGTGCAAGCCTCCTGTTTGGCCAGGGCAGTCAAATCAAGGCAATTACAGAAAGGCTCTCAGTGGGGCTATGATCTGGCTTTTAGGAGTGGACATTCTCCACAAGCTTGCCCACCTATCTGTACCTTTTCTGAACTGGGATTATACTTAGGTGGAGTCTTTAACTGGTTATTTAGGTGCAGTCTTTAACTGATTAAGCCATAACTGTAACACCACAGTTGGGAAAGTTAGATTTAATGTAATAATTCATATTAAGCACAAATTCAGAGGATACCTTTTCCATTCTATATTCATTTATTTAGATTTTTAGCCTGTGTGTCCTGGCTATATGAAAAGCCCATCCCTACATTCCTACAAACATTAAGAACCAGAAACTGTAATTTTTCTCAAGAAAGTAGAAAGTAACAAGTACTCTCTGGGTAAATTATACTTCAATAAGATTCCTGGATTTAAGTTCAGTCCCATAACAACAACAACAAAAATCCTTTACTTTAGACAGCATTTCGTTCTTTTTACCTTTATCGAAATGCTCAGAACCAGCTTCAAATCTGATTACATGTGCACTGATTGGATGTAATCATTTCTCCCCAACAAGAAGAGTCTCATTTTTAACACAGTAAAAGAAAAATAATGACAAAATGGTTTCTTTAAAAGTGTCATTTATCAGCTTTTATAGGAAAAAAATTTCTTTAAAGAGTTCAAACAACCTTTTTAGATAAAGGGTAATACCCACCTGATAAAAGAAACTTTGAGGTTTCCGAAGTCTTTTCTAAATGCTATTCCTGTTCATGGGATATCATTATGAAATTGAAGTCCATTCTTATAATTCCCCTCAAATATGTCTTCTGGCTGTGATAGTAAAGGCTTTTGTGAGTTGCCTTGGCCCTGGAAATTGCTGGTTGTAGACAACTGCTCTCCAAAGAACTGAAAGGTCAATTTGTAAATGGGAAAAATGAATGTTTGCCTTGAGGCTATGCAGCGTGTTAACTAGCTGCATGGTGCTTGGGTTTAGGAATACATTTGATTTGCAAAGACCAATGGAACCATGAACCAACAAGGCAGTTTTCCTATACTTCAACTGGGATGTTTATAATTATCATCATGAATTGCTTGCAATAACTGTGCAGGAATCTTAAATGATGTCAAGAAATTATAGGGAAGGAGAGGGACAAGAAAAGATTAGAAGTCCAAATGGTTTAAATTTATACATTACATCTGCATTTCTACTTTCCTCTTAGAAACTAATGGCAGTTCACATGAGGTTCCCAAGTATTAGCTATCTTACAATTATGCTGTGTTCAAGGTGAAAATATGATTTTTTAATAAAATGAAAAAAATATTATCCAGTTTTGCATATTCAGCATGAAGTTTCTAAATTATCTTATTTATTTTATTATTTGTTTATTTAATTTGATTTTTATACTGCCCATTCCCCGTAAACAGGGCTGAGGACAGTGAACAACAGTGGATAAAACAACATAAAGCAGTTAAAACATTTAAAATTACAATAAGATTTCAGTCAAATTAAATCAGATTGTGATCAAAGAGTTCCAGTTATGCTACCACCTTGCGGGTAGGGGGTGAGAGTGCCAGCCTGATGGACGCTGTCAGTGTCCTCAACTGAACACCTGGCGGAACATCTCTGCAATGTGGAACTGCATCAAGTCATGCAGGGCATGAATGTTACTTGGCAGACTTCCACCAGGTTGGGGCCAGGGAACTAAAGGCCCTGGCCAAGGACAGCTGGATATCTCTTGGGCCAGAGACCACAAGCAAGTTCATATCAGCAGAGCATAATGCCCCATGGGGATATACCAGGAGAGGCGGTCCCAAAAGGTACATGGTTCCCAGACCATTAAGTGGTAACCAGTGCAGCTTAAAAACCTTGAACATGATCCAGTGCTCAACTGGTAACCAGTGCAGCTCACACAGCACAGGTCAAATGTGCGCTGTTCATGGGGTCCTTGTAGGGATCCACACCATTGCATTCTGGACCAGCTAAAGTTTCCAGGTCAGTCTCAAGGGTAGGCCCACATAGAGCAAGTTACAATAGTCCAATCTGGAGATAACCATTGTGTGGTCAGGGTGGAACAGTTAGGGGGCCAGTTGCCTGACCTGGTGTAGTTGGAAGAATGCCAGTCTGGCAACATTTGTGATCTGGGCCTCCATTGGTAGGAAGGAGGAGGAGGAGATTTGATTTATACCCCACCCTTCACTTGGAGTCTCAGAGCAGATTACAAACTCCTTTTTCTTCCCCTCCCCACAACAGACACCCTATGAGGTAAGTGGGGCTGAGAGAGCTCTTTCAAGAACTGCCCTTTGAAGGACAGCTCTGACAAAACTATGGCTTGCCCAAAGTCATCCAGCAGCTTCAAGTGGAGGAGTGGGGAATCAAACCTGGTTCTCCCAGATTAGAGTCTGCTCACTTAACCACTACACCAAACTGGCATCCAAAAAACATCCAAACTCTTGACTGTTGGTGCTAGTGTTAGCACACACCTTCAAGAGTTGGGAGTTGGCACCTCGACCCTTAATCCTCCATGCCCAGCCACAGAACCTCCGTCTTAGTAGGATTCAGTCTCAACCAGCTCTGTTTTAACCATGCTACCATGGCCTCCAACCCCTCAGCCAGAAATGATGGGGCGGTATTCAGCTGGCCACTCATCAACAGATATAGTTGGATGTCATCAACATACTGATGACAACCCAGCCCAAAACTCCACAACAGTTGGGCAAGGGGGTGCATATAAATGTTGAAAAACATTGGGGAGAGGATTGCCCCCTGAGGGTCCTCACATTGTAAGGGGTACCTAGGAGATACCCTTTCCCCTAGCACAACCCTCTGTCCCCAACCTTGGAAAAATGAGGTAAGCCACTTCAAGACTACCCCACGAACTCCTACATCAGAGAGGCAGTGTGTGAGGAGATCATGATCAACCATGTCAAATGCTGCTGTAAGGTCAAGAAGGTTGAGAACCCACCTCAATCCAACTGCCTACAGAGACTGTCTGTGGGGGTGACCAGCGATGTCTCCATTCCATGGTCAGAGCAAAAACTGGACTGGAATAGATCCAGTGCCAATGTGTAATCCAGGAAATTCTGGAGCTGTTCTGTCACTGCTCTCTCAATTTCCTTTCCCAGAAATGAAATATTTGAAACTGGGTGGTAATTTGATGGATCCATAGGATCCAGTTGGCTTCTTTAAGAGCAGTACCACCACAGCCTCTTTTAATCCTTCCAGGTAGACCCCTGAATCCAGGGACAGATTGATAATGTCTACCAGAGGGCCTATGTACCCCCACCACCAGCCTTCACCTGCCACGAGGGACACAGGTCTAAGAGGGATGTGGTCAGCCTAACAAAACACAGAATCCCATCCACATCAGCCCGGGCAAGTCAGCTGACGCTGTCAAACACAGAATCCAAAGACAGCCGAAGAGCTTCCAGTTCATGTACTGTATCAAAATTTGCTGGGAAGTTGTGGCAGAACATAAACTTGTCCAGGTCATAATGCTGGCTAGATTACAAATTGAACACCAGTATGTTTTCCTCCAGTGAGGACATTAGACAAGATTCTGTGCATACATGGTAAGCATTTAGAAGACCAAGCATCCAGTACCAGCGGTTTTGTAGGCATATGTGTAAAAGCTTAGAGTTAAATGCTTTACTTCACTGAAGCTCCATCAGCACATGTACACTAATAATATGAAATGGGAACAAGGTCTTGGAATCAGATGGCTATCTATATATCTAATAGCTACTCTGTGCAGATACTTATTTCCACCAACTGGGGGCTCACTCTCCCCCGACAGCTTTTCCTGCATAGTCAGGGGACTTTCTGGGTTTGCAGAAAAATCCAAAAAGTAAAAAAATCCCTCCAGGAATGGTTGAATTCCCTCCCAAACCCTTTGAAATGGCCTCTGCAGGGATCTGCTTCAGGCATCAACTGTGAGAGATTAGAATGTTTAGGGGTAGGGTTGCCAAGTCCATTTTAGCCCCCAGCAGGGGACTTTGGGAGGCATTCCCGGAGGGGGCAGGGCATCCTGACATGATGATGTCATGTTGGGGACGTCCGCCCCCCACCCGCCCAATGGGCGAGTGGGGAGTTGCCAGCTCTCTGCACTTAAAGGGGGCCCTTTAAGTGCAGGGAGCTGGAAGACTTCGCATGTCCGATCAGGTGCACAAGAAACACCAGCTCCCTGCACTTAAAGGGAGCCCCATCAGCCAGCTGGCCAGTGGCAGGTAGAACCACCCCAAAAGCAGGGGACCCCTGCCAAACCAGGGGTTTTGGCAACCCTATTCAGGGGGGGAAAGGAGAAGGGTTTCTAACTGGCTCTGTCAGTTAAAGGGTGGGGAAAGGGCCCTTTCCAGGCCCCTTTCAGCCTTTGAGGGAGGGAGGGAGACTTGGGGCCAGGCCTGACAAGGGTTGCCAGTGCCAGGCTGGGAGATTCTTAGAGATTTTGTGGTGGACTCTAAGGAGGGCTGGGTTTGGGAAGGGAGAGGTCTCAGCTGGGTATAATGGCACAGAGTCCACCCTCCATAGCAGCCATTTTCTGCAGGGAGACAGACCTTTGCTGTCTAGAGTCCAGTTGTAATTCTGGGGGGTCTCCAGGTCCCATTTGGAGCTTGGCAACTCTAGGCCTAGCAGCAGTCTAGTGTTGCCAGGTCCCCCCTGATTTGCATGACTCAGCTAGGCTCGGCTGTGTGCTACCATTCATCAGCAGTAGGGCTGCCAAGTGGGGGCGGGGGGCAGGTAAACCCCCGCTTCGGAGGCCTGATTTCCGCTGCTGCGGAATTGGGCCCTGGGGGGAACTCTGCCCCAGCGTGCACGTCACCTGGAAGAGACGCAGGCACGCTGGGCATGCTGGGGGCGGGGCCACAGCCATACAAGAGAAAACCCTATGGTTTTCCCTTGTA
>NW_015165291.1:405158-435356 GCF_001447785.1 Gekko japonicus
AAGTTGGGAAATTCCTGGGCATTTGAGGGGTGAAGCCTGGCGAGGGTGGGATTTGAGGAGGGGAGGAACTTCGGACTGGTGTAATGCCACAGACTCCACCCTCAAAACCAGCCATTTCCTCCATGAGAACCACCATTGCCAGCCACCAGGTGAGGGCTGGAGATCACCTGGAATTACAAATGCTGTCCAGGTGACAGAGATCAGTTCCCCTGGATAAAATGGCTGCTTTGGAGGGTTAAGTCTATGGCATTATACCCTGCTAAGGCTGTTTGCCTCTCCAAGCCTCATTGTCCCAAGGCTCCGCCCCCATATCTCCCAGAATTTCCCAACCTGGAGCTGGCAGCCCTAAGGTGAATTGATCTCTGTAGCTGGGAGATCCATTGTGATTCCCAGAGTGCTGCCACTGCTGCTATGGGGGGAGAGGAAGCAGGTGGGTGGCTGGGAGCACTGCCACCACTGCTGCTGCTATGCTATGCAGGGTGGGGGAGGAATCAGACAGGAGGCTGGGAGAGTGATGGGGGCAGAAAGAGAGAGTGATGGGGTGGGTGGCAGAAAGACAAAGAGTGAGGAGGTGAGGAGGCAGAAAAACAAAGAGAACGATGATGGGTCAGAAAGAGAGAGGAAGCCACATGCATGGAGGAGAAATAGAGAGTAAGAAAAGGGGGACAGAGGGGAGAAATAGTGTGAGAGAGGTAGGGGGTGAGGAGAAGAAGCAAAGGTGTGATGAATGAGAACCATTTCTTGCGGGTCTCCACTTGTACAATGCTCCTGTGGCCAGTCCCAATAATTAACCTGGTAGCCAAACTTTGAAGCAGTTGTGGCTTCTGAATATCCTTCAAAGGTAACTCCAAATAAAATAAACTTTCAGCAGAATCCTGGGTGTGTGTGTGTGTGGAAGCATTCAGGAAGCCAACTAGCTACTATTTTGGCATTTCTCCAAGAGGTGCCAGCATCATGGTGCTGCCATGTCGGTTCCGTCTGCCAGTGTAGCCCTGCTACAGCCATCCATTGGCTCCCTGTGGCATTGGACCCTGCACCAGTGTGGAAGTGGGCAGGCTGAGGGTGTGGTGGGAATTAGTTCACTAATTAAGCCTCTCCAGCCTGGGAATGCCCCACAACTGTGGTGGAAAGTTATGCCATCAAAAAGACAGCATAGTCCATAGATACCTATACAAAGTGAATACTCAACTGCCACCACCATCACGGCCCCACCCACAAGACTCGGCAGAGGACAGAATGCCAACTACAGATGTATCTAATCACCTCCATCACCTACAGTGGACAAACCCTGTCCCCAGCACCCACTAACTGCCCCCCAGACCTAGATAAACTTCTGCCAGGAAGTGCAACATGGGACTCAGTCCCAGAATTCCCTGCCATGTGAACTTAGAGAATACAGTATTGCACTTTGGTAATGAGAAAAGCACAGGGTGGGCACTACTGGGTGAGCACTGAATACTAACAGCCAAGGGGGAAAGCAAAGTCCACAGCATGTGGTTAACATGTCTCATTGCAGAACCCGAAAAAGTACTCCCTCTACAGCAGCTACACTCAAGGGGGTGACCAAACACCAACAAATAAGCAAGGGCGAGGAATCTGGATGTTCTGCCCCAGCTGTCCACATCTGCATTCCCCATACCCCTTGCATAAGACCAGGAACTGGCCCACCAGTGCTGGCTTCCATAACCAAGGCCAGTAGTGTGTTGGTGAAAGGGTGCCTCAAGCCAGCCCTGAGACACCATGGCTCATGTCACGCAATGTAGTGAACTCCCAGGCAACTGTAACCACGAGAGCTGCTGCGGGGGGGGGGAGATGCTTGTAGCTCCCTACTGGGCTGTTGGTACCCTCCCTTGCAGCAACTACTCCTGGGCAGTAGTCAGTGCACAACTGTGGGTTGGGGTGCCTGGGAGTTGCCCCACAGCACTCTGTGAACCAGCTAGCTAAGCTACACTGAGAATTCATTCCCTTGCTGCTGCTGCTGCTGCAGCAGCAGCAGCAGCAGCAGCAGCAGCAGCAGCAGCAGCAGCAGCAGCAGCAGCAGCAGCAGCAGCAGCACACCAATCATTTGAAGTTGCTGAGTACTTCTACCCAGGATGGGTAAATATCATTTAGATGGCAACACTATTGGCCTTGGGATGGCATTTAGATAGCAACACCATTGGCAATCTTCCACCCCAGATGAGGCTGTGGCCCTGTTGGGGCACCACAGACATTGCTGAACCCATCACGGCACCTGTGCTATTTGTCATCACTGCACATGTATCTGTTTTGCTTCCCTGCAAGGGGTGTCAACAGGAATAACTGGCCACATGATTGTTGTCACTCCCCTCCATTCAGTCTCCGGTTCCAGCCTGCTTCCTGAAGAGTCCCATCTCAGGCAGCTTTTGTACCTGGGAGCCCACCACACTCAAAACATGCTGTGCTGGGGAAGACTCACCCTGTCTCTCCATGGCCCCTGGGAGCAGCTCTCCCAGGCACAGGTAATACATGGGATAGAAGGAGTTGGTAACTTTCCTCATTGTACCTTGTCATGATTGGCAGTTCAGTAAAGTATAGCTTGCTCCACAACTCTGTCCCTGGCGGTTTCTGGGTCCCATGCCTTCCGCTACCCCATTTCCTCCCCTCATCTGTGACCTCCCCTTAGGTCCCCATCACATGTCCCAGAGAGTGGGATATAAACCAAGGATGCCCATACTGGGTGGACTGAGGTTGGTTCTCCAGGTGCCAATGGACATCTATATTGTTCCACTATCAAACATAGCAAGGGTCTGGTGGCATCTTCTTTGCTGACCTCACAATTAGGTTCCCACCCCTCTGCACACATACTTTGCTGGATGCAGTGTCCAGGGTACAGGGGAGATGGGCTGGTGGGTGTTTCAGGGGAGTGTGTGCCTGCCTTTGTGGGGAGGTTGTCACATGGGGGAAGACAAATAGAGGAGTTTAGATGGAGTTTATATGGAGCAGGTGACATTAGGCAGGAAGACAAATAGAGGAGTTTAGATGGAGCAGGTGACATTAGGACTGCTCTCTGCATACATCCTGTGTAGTTCGCCTCTATGCCTTGCCAGATGCTCAAAGTTCAAACTGTACATAAACTATGGTGTTGCCCATAATAAACCATATGTAACTGGAGAGAAGGTTACCAGCTAGCCAGTATAGTTACCCACCTACCACCATAACTAAGCTCTGCTAGGGAGCTGCAGCAGCATGTTGGCTAAGAGAATCAATAAACACAACATCTAGGATTCCAGACTCAAAGGATTAGGTCATAGCTTGGCCACAGGCTTTTTGACTGTTCTTGGGAAAGTAATTTAAGTTTTTTCCAGTCTCTCTTCCCAAACTCATCAGCATTCACAAAGCTGCTACAAAATCATCTATTTATTTAAGAAATTTAAAAATGCAGTTCTCAAGAGAATTGACATTAAAAAAACAATTCCAACATAATATAATCACCAGAATTAATAAAACCACATAATCAAAAATGTAAGGCATACAGTAACATAATAATGACCAGCAATTCCAACAAAGTACAGCAGCATCAAACAAGAGAGCAAAGAGAGAGAGAGATGCAATCACCTATTGTCCAAAGCCTGGGAAAACTACAAGTAGGGGTGTGATGTTTGATATCCAATACAGCCAAGCTCAAAAACTCCTGAAAATATTCAAGATTTTTTGGGGGCCACCGGATAGCTGGCATTAAAAAGTGTTTAAGCTGGGTGAAGCTGTGGCTTGGAGAAGACATTTAAAGGAACTGAGCCCTTTAAATGCCTTCAGAGTTAAGCCACAGCTTGCAAAAGGCATTTAAAGGAACCGTGTTCCCTTTAAATGCCTTTTTACCACTCCAATGGAGGATGCAGGCACCTTATTGTAGCTGCAAATTTGGTGCTTCTGCCTCAAAAAACAGCCCCCACAGAACCCCAGATACCCCTGGAACAATTCTTCATTATACCCTATGGGAACCATTGACTATAATACCGGTACTGGGATTTGAAAATATTGGGAAATATCGATATTTTCTGGGTTCAATATACCATTTTTTTGCAACTCCCTAACTAGAACAATTTCCTATGGTCCCTACAGTCTCAAAAAGCTAGGAGGACTCTCTTGATACTAGTTACCTGGTAGTTAAAGTGAATGTAGTGTTTAGCATTTATATAACACTGCTACATTAAAAACACTTTATATATTATCTACTTATAATTTTAAAAACAATACTAAAGTCACCTAGTCAGTTTTCAGTAGAGGTGAGATTTGAATAAGGCACTTTCAGATTCCAGATCATTAATGTTTTTGGTTTTTTGCAATTTTAATTACTTCTTTCTGTTGGAAGTTGCATTGTTTCAGAGGAGCAGAGTAAACATATTTTATATTTTAAAAAATAACAGAAGTCCAACACAGCCTCCACTTGACTATCCATTTCTTATTCCAAAGATCTTCAACCTCAGTAATAATGTTTGTGACCAAGATGGCATGTTAGTCTACAATAATTGTAAAAAAGTATACATGAAATATCAGACTCGTGATTTCAAGACAGAACACTTCTGCTCATCAGCTAAAGCACCTGAACTTGTATATCGTTTGCAGCATTTATTAAATATATAACTCAGACTCTTCCTTTTCCACACAATATTTATAGATACCTGCTATACAGTCCCTTTAAACATATGCAAAAAATTACATTAAATATTTATGTGAAGAAAAACATTCAGAATTACACTGCCAGAGGCAGAAAGATAAGACACCCAAATCCTTTTAATTTAAAACATAAACATGCTGAAATTATTAAAATAAATAAATGAAGCAAAGTTTCTTTGCAGTCTATGAAAGAAAGAGATTGCAAGAGGAGGTTGGGTTTTTTTCTTCCCACGCTAGGATCATTTGTGAAAAATTGCTTTTAGGAGACGTGATATATTTCACAGAGCAATAATGAAATGTGTGCATACACTATTAATGAATATTTTACAAATGAAGTTTTGCAAGTTGACAAAAGAATGTGCCTAAATAGGGGAAATTGCACAAGGGATTCCAGTATCAACACTTTTGAAAACAACTGGTTGCATTCATTCTTTATTTGATTCTTGTACTTATATTCTGATATGTCCTTTAGCCACATAAGATGGGGTACCTGGTATAGTGTAGCGGTTTAATGTCAATAAAGTGTTTCCACTATAAAGTTCAGGATAGTTCTATAAAGTTCAGGATAGATCCCCAGCCAGCAAAAGGATGGGGGGGGGGAATCTCCTGGGAAGAGACTTCCCTTCCACCTTTCTGCTGGAATGCTGCAGAAAACAGAAAACAGTGGTGGTTTAAATTACTCCAAGCCATTTAAACCAAACCGCTGAGTGGTGGGGAGCTCCCAGTCACTCAGCTGTCTCTTGTGGAGAACCCCTGCTTTCTCCTCTTCATGAACCTTCATGATCCACCACAAATTGCACCAAAATTTGCGGTAGTTTGTCTCAGTTCTTCAGTTCACAAACTTTGGTTCACAAACTCCAAACAGGCCAAAATTTGTGACGAACTTTAGTTCATCTGCGGTTTGTGCCTAATCCCAGAAATTACCTTCAAATAGTCTACTTGAAAAGAGCACTATGTCTAATAGTGGCTGACCCTTGTTATATACCAATCACAAAAGCAGTAAAGCAGACATCCCACTAACTAGGCAAGGGCCTGTCTTTTTCTACATATTCAGGAGAACTATGCAAACAAATTTGTAAGTTAACTTAAAAAAGGTCTGATGAAGACTAAACAAGTTCCAAATGCACGTTAAGAACAGCCGAGAGTAATTTAAATTAAAGAGGAGAAATGAGTCTGTTCAAACCACTGAGAGTAATAAAACAACAGGACAGGTAGACTTTAAGGATGGAGCTGGATTTATGAATCCCCCCCCACACACCATGATTTTATGCAGGCTCCCAGGTTGCTACATTTCTCAAATAAAGACTGTAAAAAATATTCCTTCACCTGTGCAGTAATGTGGGCAACTGTGTGACATGTCACAGCCAAAGTTCCCTCTAAGCTGTGGAGTCTTGTGAGCAAAAATTCTACTTTATGAGCCACTGGCATTAAAGTTGTGAGCAAGTGATTTGGCTACTGCATGAATTAGTTTGCTTGGAGCCATCCTTCCTGAGTTAAGACAAAAATGTGTGAGCCGGAGGCTAAAGAACTGTGAGCTGGCTCACACTGACTCAGCTTAGAGGGAACAGTGGTCACAGCTGTCCCTTTTGGGGACGCTAGTCAGGCCATGATCTAGGAAGCCATCAAGCTTGTGGTGAAAAAAAATGTTTGGTGAGCTTACAAACAAGGTGAGAACTGCCATAACAGAATGTATGGAAGCATATTTTTGCTACAATTCTTATAAACTTCAATTCTGTACAGATTTCCATTTTGTAGTGTCTTAGGAACAGATGCCAGTGTCTATGCCTGTTTATTTGGCTACCACCAGTGAGGCACAGCTTTGAAGTTTGGTGCAAGGTTTAAATGCAGAGGAAGAAGATGAATGAAGAGAGAAAAATACTACAAACTCCTTAGTTTACAGTTTTATTTCAGACAGTCATTGATCTCTGAGTGACCTTCCTGTTTGATGGGGCTAGTTTTACTCCTAGCAATAAAAGGTGGGTATAATATGGGGAAGCTGGGGGCTTAGGGTTAGGAGAGGGGCAATTGGTATCCCTGATGCAATGACATCACTTCCAGGTCACTCCAGAAGCAACATCATCAAGCAGGAGATGCCCATCCCTCCCATTTTGCCAGGGGATTTTCTCCCACTGCTCAGCTGAGAGGTGGCAGGCAATGGAAGAGCATGGTCATGCACTGCTGATGTTAAGGCCATGGTTTTCCTGTGATCAAGCAGCACTTAACAGCTGTCTAGGAATGCCTACTGTATGCATATAGCTAATTAACTGGAGCCAATGGATTTAGTAACGAATAGTGTTGTATTTTCTTAAGAGCAAGGTGAACTTTTTAAATGGAAAACTACTTATGGACACAGCTACATACAAGTCTATTGCAGACTCAGAAATTTTACAGAAATGCCTAAGCACTGGCTAGCTTGAATTAGGATTAAGGGTGACTATACCAAATGAATTATGCACATTAAATTCACTCATCTAAAAATAAGCAACATTAATTCTCTATATACACAAACTAGGAGAATAAAAACACACTCCTGCTCATTTACATAGAAAATCCTCATTTTCAGGGAAAGGTGACATGTCACTTGCTAAAATAAATTAGCATACTAGTAAAGTATCATCAAACTAGCATGCCAACCCAAACATTTATTTTTGAATATGTGCCTAAATATAATATAGTTCCATCCTAGCAATAACATTCCAATATCATTACTATGAAGTTGGTTTCAGAAATATGTGGCAGAGCAGGAAGTTGAAGAAAAACATGAATTCACATAACTCTAATTTGCTGTGTAATATTAAAACAAATTTCAAAAGGGAGAGTCGGTAACAAAAATAGTTGCCTTTAGGGAGCTCATGAACTGATGAAGCTACCTTATACTGAATCAGACACTGGGTCCATCAAAGTCAGTATTGCCTACTCAGACCAGCAGCAGCTCTCCAGGTCTCAGACTATGGGTCTTTCACATCACCTCCTACCTGATCATTTTAACTAGAGATGCTGGGGATTGAACCTGGGACCTTCTGCATGCCAAGCAGATGCCCCTCCCCTACATGAGTACATGGTAAAATATCTAATACTTCAAATCTAAATAGTTCAGAGTAGCTTCTCATCAGACACTAAAGGTAAAGGTAAAGGTTCCCTTGCTCGAAAGCCAGTCGAATCCGACTCTAGGGTTGCAGTGCTCATCTCCGTTTCAAAGCCAAAGAGCCAGCGCTGTCCGAAGACGTTTCCGTGGTCATGCGGCCGGCATGACTAAACACCAAGGCGCACGAAATGCTGTTACCTTCCCACCGAAGTGGTACCTATTTATCTACTTGCAATTTCTTGCTTTCGAACTGCTAGGTTGGCAGGAGCTGGAACTAGAGATGGGAGCTCACTCCATCATGCGGCACCCGGGTCTCGAACTGCTGAACTACGGACCTTCCACAGCCTGCAGTTCAGCGTCTTAACCACTTGAGCCACCACAGCTCCTTTTCATCAGACACTAGAATACCTTAAAATGGTTATTTAAACAAGAAGTCTTTAGTGTACGACATATTGTGCTCACAAACAATAAATCTGGATTTCTGAATGTGAAGCACAATTTTTCTTTGTAGTTGCATAATTCATAAAAACAAAAAAACACCCTTCCCTTCTGCATAATTCCAGGATCACTAGGGAAATCCCTTAAATGGAGGATGTCTGTTATTGTCAAATACACTAGGGTCTATGGATTCTGACGTATCATAAAATAAATTATTGTTCATGTAGGATTTTATTGTCTTTTGAAGGGCTAAATATTTCATCTAAACAACTCTATATTTATCATCTAGCAAATGTAAAGTCTGACTTTCATCCCAACTTTTATGATAACTAGGGCTTAGAATACAAACATTCACTGTTTCCTCCAATATCCAAGGCTAATGAAAATCAAATGTACATTGTTTAATTACAACTGTGTATTGAAATTGGGGGATTATATACTCTATGTTACAGAGTTAGGCTGAGTAGTTCTGTAAATTACTTATTCATTGGTTCTCTATTTTTGTTCTTCAAAAAGTCCAGCTCACAAAAAATTGGCTTTATGCCTGCATGACTAAAATTAATGTATCATATTAACATTACCACGTTAATACAATAAAAAGCTAATTAGAAATATGGCAAATACTTGCTAATCCAGATAGTGGCAGCTCATTAATAGAGAAAGATACTTCTATTGTTTGTTCCCCTGTATTCATCCTGCTGACAATTTTGAATAAGTGTATTTCATTGTACTCTGCTTTCCATCTACATAACCATACTGGCTGGGATCCAAAAATCCCCTTGCACTAGTCAAAGACATTTCTATATATCTGTGGGAAGATTCCTGATTTCTTTTCCTCCAGCATGTTTCCTGGGGTCAACATGCATGGGGGGAGGGGCTGCAGCTCCAGTGCACAGTTTGCAACACCTCCTGCTGGCATAAGGAATCAGTTCCATTTAATTTGAATTTCCTTATTTTGGATCCTGGGAACATAAAAAGACTGAAATCCAAAACTGAGTGGTAGAGATCAATAGTTTTACCTAGCACTGTGGTTTTCTAAATGAAATTGGCAATGGTGGATAAACGTCCCTGAATAAGCCTGTGGATTTTGCCCTTCCTGTCCTGAGCTGGGGCCTGAGTGCTAAGTTCAAGTGGCTGAGAGAGAAACCAAAATAAAGCTGAATCCTCACAAGACAGAAGGAATACAGACTAGTAAAGTGTCTTTTTACTGAGGGGGTCATGCTGCATGCCTACTTTAGATGGAACCCAGCTTTCTTTAACAGTTACCTGATTTTAAAGGCTCCAACCCTAATGGCATTTCAAATGTGCTGAAAAACTGAATTCTGCAAGACAGTTTGAGGGATTTTTTCAAAGTTTGTGTTTTTGGCATAGTTTAAGTATTGCCCATTGTTTGTTTACTTGATATTGATAGAATGTTTTAATTTTATTACCCACCTAGGATCCCAGTTGGTAGGAGAAAAGGGGGACTATAAATAATCTAATTAATGAATAATCAAATGACAGTCCCTCTTCCTTATTAGTTCTTAAAGAATAGTCCACACCATGCTTTTATTATGCCATCACTGCCACTTGGTGGGGTTTTTTCATGCCTCCTTTGTAATCTGTAATGTCATTTTCCATATGGTAGTGATACATGTAAAGCTTCTATGCAATATCGCTTCCTTTGAGGAAGCTGATACGGGCATGGAAATAGGCATCAAACCCAATAAAGGTTGAGACTACATGCTAGAGAAACAAAATGGGGAAATTCCATCTGAATGCCGTTTAGGTGGCACTGGCATGATAAACATAGCCAGGCACTTCTAAAAACAGTTAATGATATTTACCAAGTTGGGTTATTTACTCCCTTGAAGTAGTACAAAAAATCCCAAACCATAGAGGCAGATTATGATCTCTTCCACATCCTTAGGGGAGTAAACTGACTTCAGTAGTTACTTTTCCTTCATATAAGTGAGGGGGACAATCTGAGCTTTAGTGTCTTGTTCAGTTATAGCTACAGTGCTATAAGAAAAAGCAAAGCTAGAATAGGAGGAGGAGCCTTTATGAAGGCTTTCATCTGGTTTCCAGGGAAACAAGTTCTCCAGTTATTTGCATATTCAGCACACATCTGGTGTATTTGAACTCTGCTCATCACCGTAATGAATGTGTTATGTGAAAAGAATTGAAAAATAATAGTAAAAGATAAATGTGAAATGCAAAAAATATTTTTAAGTTCTTTGAATTTTTTATAAACTAAACTGTAAAGGAACAATTATATATCTGATATATATAAAAGACCTAACATATTGGCACATTCCAGCTCTCCCATTGGCTGTGCTGTGCACTCCATCAGCCATTGGCCCACCAACCACCACTCAAGAGTACTCACATGCCATTGGCTTTGTGTTGGGTCTGCTCCTCTCTCCCGCCCACTGGCAGCGTGGCCACTGTTCCCTGTTAGACTAAACTGCCAAAACGGCTGTTTGTCCTAATGAAAATGGTTCTCCTGCTTGGCTCCTCTGCTTGGCTCCTCTGCTTGGCTCCTCTGTGGCTGACTATTGCAGTGGGCCAGCAGCCATCAAACCATTCTCTTCTCCTCCTGCCGTGTTGCACAGTTTCCCCTCAGTGGCTGTTGCTAGGCAACCAAGCGTGCTGTCAGTAAAAAGGTGGGGGGAGGCCCTTTCCAGGCTTACTTTGGCCTTTTTGGGGAATTCATTGGGGCCAGTCTTGACTAGGGTTGCCAGCTCCAAGTTGGGAAATTCATGGAGATTTTGTGGTGCAATCTACAGAAGCCAGAGTTTGGGGAGAGGAGAAGCCTCAGCTGAATAGAATATATATATCTGTTGTCTGGAGTTCAGTTGTGATACCAGGTGATACCACAGCCAGTGTGGCTTAGCAGTTAGCACTTCAGAGCAGGGTCTGACAGACCCAGATTCTAGCTGTGGAAGCTGAGTGGGGGATTTCAGACCAGTCACAGACTTTCATCCTCAGCTACCTCACAGAGTTGTTGTGCAGATCAAAAGGGGAAGAGGAGAATGATATAAACTGCTTTGGTCCCCACTGTGGAGAAAGACTGTACTTTTCCTCCTTGGAAACCATTGTTGTCAATTTCCAGGTGAGGACTGGAGATCACTCAGAATTAACTGCTCTCCAGATAGCATAGAACTCCCTGGTGGAAAATGGTGGACTCTGTGTCATTATACCCTGCTGAGATGGCCACACAATAATAGCCTGTGTGACGTAGCAGTTAGCACTTCAGAGCAGGGTCTGCCAGACCCAGGTTCTTCCTGTGGAAGCTGAGTGGGTGATTTCAGACCAGTCACAGACTTTCAGCCTAACCTACCCCACAGGGTTGTTGTGCAGATCGAAAGGGGGAGAGGAGAATGATGTGAGCTACTTTGGTCCCCACTGCAGAAAAAGACTGTACTCTTCCTCCTAGGGAGCCAATGTTGCCAATCTCCAGGTGAGGGCTGGAGACAACTCAGAATTACAACTGTTCCCCATATCAGTTCCCCTGGAGAAAATGGTAGACTCTCTGTCATTACACCTTGCTGAGGTGGCCACCCTAGGACAGCCAGTGTGGTGTAGCAGTTAGTGTTTCAGAGCAGGGTCTGCCAGACCCAGGCTCTTGCTGTGGAAGCTGAGTGGGTGATTTCAGACCAGTCACAGGCTTTCAGCCTAACCTACCTCACAGGGTTGTTGTGCAAATCAAAAGGGGGAGCGGAGAATGATGTGAGCTGCTTTGGTCCCCACTGTGGAGAAAGACTGTACTCTTCCTGCGTAGAGGCTGTGGGGGGGGGGAATGGAGAGCTGAAGTCAGAGGGGCAGATAAAGGTAGGTTGATGATGGGCTGGGAAAGAGATAGGGTTGCCACCTCCAGGTAGGGAAATTCCTGGGGATTTGAGGGGTGGAACCTGGAGAGGGTGGGCTTTCAGGAGTGGCAGGACTCAGTCAGTTACAATGCTATAGACTCCACCCTCCAAACCAGACACTTCTTCCTGGGTAACCATTGTTGCCAATCTCCAGGTCAGGGATGGAGATCACTCAGAATTACAACTGCTCTTCAGATGGCAGAGATCAGTTCCCCTGGAGAAAACAGTGGACTCTGTGTCATTATACCCTGCTGAGGTTGCCACAGCAAATTGACACTAAGTGCCCAAGGTAGGGGCAGCCACCCAGAGCCTCTTTCTGTTTCCATAATTGAATTTATTTCCACATTGGGCCTCATTCCTAGTCACCAATGTGTAGAAGTTTAGAAGTTTTAAAACATTGAGAAAATGAGCAAATGGGCTGAAGTGTGACATCAATATGATCAAATGCCTTCAATGAATATAAGGTGACTTCTTTATTGGATTGCCTTGCTATTTACTGATGAAGATGAGCACTACAGTGTCCTGAATAGCTTTGTGCTTCCTCAGTAGTCACTTGTACTACAGGGCCAGGCAGTTGTAGCTTACAGCTGCTTTTGCCCAGTCCAAGATTGTATCACTGGAGAAGAGGCAATATGACATGGGGTCATTTAATCAACAGACCAACTTGTATTGTAAAGTGTGGAATTGTTCACAGTTTGTCCCCTTTTTGCATATGTGCAGTCAGATAATCCTTAAAATGAATGACAGTAGATCATTGCCTGCCTTATGTGCTTGCACAGTCAGCACCATCAATTTGAGCAATCATTGCAAGATCTGATTGCAAGAATAGCTGAGTTCACAAGTAGGTATTCTAGGGACAATGAAGCATCTAATTAGTATGCCTGAATTAAAAACTATCAAAGTGAATATCTTTTTTCTATGCACCTTTTTAAAATTGGAGGAGGTAGCAGCAGATGAGTGGTGAGAGGCTGCAGCTGCAAGAAAAAGGTCTAATAGTATAAGAAAGTAGTGTAATTGTGCAAACTGGATGCATCCAAACAGCTTGCCAAATGATCAGCTCCTTGCCGGTCACTGGCAAGCAGAACATGAGCCAAAGTGGTGAATGTTCAAGCATAACAAGACAAGTCTAAAAGAAGAGTCATTGTGCAGTCTTGAGGCAGTTTTGTAGGGCATAAGAGTTCATTTTAAAGTGTAAGGCTTTTAATGTTTCTCAGAATCTTTTCATATATAGTGGTAAAAACACCCCAAAGGAATAAACTCAAGGCATCAAAGAAAACCCCCACAAAGATTAATTTTTTTTCTATAGTTTATAAGGCATCGGTTTAATTCTATTGACACTGCAGGATGAGTCAGCAAGGGGCAGGATTGCTCAATCTACTGCACTGGAAGGGATCTGGGGCAGGTATTTAAACATGTAGGGCACGAAAATGATTACAGACAGAAGTCTTTCCCCTTTGATTTGAGTGGGTGAGGATAAAGCTCGGAACTTCATAAATGTAAAACATGCACTGTGCTACAGAGCTATTAACTTCACATTTCTAAGAAGCGTGCAGTGTTGTTAGACTGTTTTTGCAGTGGTGTAATTTTCTTAATATTTAATTTAAATATTCTGTAAACTACCACATTTGAATCTACTTGAAGCGGGAAATTTGGCTGAAAAACTGAGACAAAAATCAAAATAATTAATGTCATTCTGAATTTGTTTAGTCCTTTTTGCATATCGATCAACTAATATGCAGTTGCGTAGACCAGTTGTTTGTTTGTTTTAAATATTGTGTTGCTGCTTCTGGAATAGACAGTTGACACAGAAATCAGCAGGTGGTTCAATCGCATTGCTCTGGACTCCAGCGAGCATTTAAGCTTTATTAGCAGTATGTGTGTCTTGTGTAAACAGACTGGATAATAGGCTTAGAAAGTTGTTGGTACATTCCCTGTGGAACCATTTAAGGAAGCTTTTGGCAGCAAAAGTCAGTCTTGCTAGGCTACTTCCCATTGGGAAATAATGCACCACTAGAATTGGAGTGCTGTGTGTTCACCACTGCTCAACTGATGGTTGTTAGGTAGGCTGGAGTTCATAAAGGAAACAAGTGTTTTTGTTTTCTTTTACAGAATTGTATAAACATCTGGCACATGTGTAAAAATAGCACTGATAAATATCCTGAGGGGTTTTTTTTCTTATAAAGTACATTTGTGGAGAAATGTGCCTTGAAAAAAAATTACATTAATGTTAATTTTGGAGCTGAGGCCTTAAGGAAGTTAAAATATCATTTTGAACACACATTGATTAGGTTGAAGTGTCACTGACAGAGCGGTGGCTGCTCCTCTGTGGTTTCATCCCATGCCTCTTAGTTAATGCTTGAAGGTTGGTATTTTGTGGCATGAGATGGGCAAAAAGATCCTTACAAAGGAGTAGGTGTTGTGTGCAGGTGGTACACTAAAAGAAGAGAAATGACATAAGCCCCCTCCTTGTATGACCTTCTGCCCTGTTTGCAGAGCTTGCTCTACAGAAACAAGAATCCAGGAGCTAATTTCTACTTCTTGCTGCAGCCCTACAAACCACATTGCATACTATCTCTGAAGTCCTCCTGAGCAGTGTGTCAAGTGATACAGGGAGCTACACTGAGAATGTGAAAGTGGTAAAAATCACTTCCAAGAACACTGTTTCATTCATGGAACAGCTGGATCCAGTCCAGTGGGACCTGGAGTTTAATAACCTATATGCTTGAAGATCTGAAAAAAAGATTAAGACAGCCATTGAATTAAGGAGAAATAAACAGTAGAGAGAGTAACAGAGATGGGTAATAATTATCCATATCATCACTTTTCATAAGAAGGCTATTGAGCACTAACTACTCATCCTTCATAAACCAGTGTCTAAGTAATAATAAATTACAGCATGCCTGCTGTTCACTGCCCAGGAATAATGTGCCATCAAATGAGGGAAATCTTCACAGGATTATGAAGTTGTTGGCAGGGCTGGTCTCCTACTGATATACCTGAATTCACAATGCTTCAAGCTTATTATATCAAGGGGGGGGAGGGTAGCATCCTGATTCTATCAAAAGAAAGACAAGCATTTCAGTACAATTTTACATGCTTTATAAATTATCATTTATACTTGAATAAGAAATATACTACTACTACTACTAATAATAATAATATAGACAATCTTTGCAACCCATTAGTAGACCAATCCTATACATTTGTAAGTGCGTTAGTTTATATCATTTGGTAACAGATCTGGGGACAAAGAAAGCTAATTGCGTCATACAGATCTAACTCCAGTTTCATGGCCAGTGTGAAAACACTCAGCAATTCTCATACACTGGTGGTACCATAGCCAATTTACAGCTTTATAGTTTAAGAGAAGCTACATGGCAGTGCTGAGATGGATCACAGAAACATCCAATACAGATTCTTTGACAGTATTTCTGCAAGCCTTTTGGGCCCATAAGAACTGAACATACTTGTAGAACACACTCATTAGCTATTGGTTGCACTACTAAAAAGACACTTATTTGTTAGCCATTGGAACAAGACTCATCACTTACAGGAAGGGAGTTGTAAAATCAATGGCTTGGACCCATAAGAAGAGTTTTGCATACACTAGGCAAATGGAATTGTGGTGGTGGGGAAAGTCATTCTGGCCCCTTGTGCTAAGTTAAGCACAGTAGATCTCGATCAGTTTTTTCACTTGTGCAAGACATTATGAAAGCAATTTCTGGACACTATAAGGCAGGGGTCTCCAATATGGTGTCCGTCAGCACCTTTGGTGCCCATCAGTACCTTTCCTGGTGCCCATCAAGTGTTCTTAGAAAGTGGGCAGGGCAATATGGGGCTTTTGCCCTGCAAGGCTTGTAATTGGCTGTTGGCAATGTGATTGGCTGTGCAGATTTTTAAAAATGTTGCTTTGCAAGCAGCTGCTACCATAGGACAATGATCTTCACTGTGTGATTGAAGGTAAGCCGAGGCAATAATTTTGTGGCTGGTTCCACTTCCCATGGCAGCCATTTTGTGGCTGTGTCACAACACTACGTCAGAATTCCAAAAGTGCCTGTGGGCTCAAATAGGGTGAGGACCCCTGCTATAAAGTATAGGAAGGAAAATACAGAACACCTTGCATAAAAATAGAAAATTATGCCTACTGCTGTCTGCATAGCCCTCCCTTCTCCCTCTACCTATCTGTATCTCTGGGATCAATTTGAATCTTGAGAACTGGCTTTTTTATAATCAAAAGGAGCTGAAGGTGGCAAGAAGGGAAAGTCATGGAAGCAGTGACAGAATTCACGTTCTTGGGATCCAAGATCACTGCAGACGGTGACTGCAGCCATGAAATTTAAAGACACCTGCTCTTTGGGAGGAAAGCTATGGCAAACCTAGACAGCATAAAAAAAAGTAGAGTCATTACCCTGCCAACAAAAGTCCGTATGGTCAAAGCAATGGTATTCCCTAGTAGTAATATATGGCTGCAAGAATTGGACTATAAGGAAAGTCAAGCACAGAATAATAGATTATTTTGAACTATGGTGCTGGAGAAGACTCTTGAGAGTCCCTTGGACTGCAAGGAGATCAAATCAGTCAGTCCTAAAAGAAATCAACCCTGACTGTTCCCTGGAAGGCCAGATACTGAAGCTGAAGCTCAAATACTTTGGCCACCAAATGAGAAGGGAGCACTCACTGGAGAAGACCCTGATGCTGGGAAAGACTGAAGGTGAAAGAAGAAGGGGATGGCAAAGGATGTGATGGTTGGACAGTGTTATCGATGCAACAAACATGAAATTTAGCAAACTCAGGAGGACGGTGGAAGACAGGAGGGCCTGGCGTGATGTAGTCCATGGAGTCGTGAAGAGTCGGACTCGACTGTGCACTTGAACAACAACAAAGGATGTTGATAAACCAATGCTTAAGCTTATTTCAGCTTTACTGGCAATCCGGCCCCACACGAGACAGCCCAAGCGTGCCTCGTGGGGGCCGCGTTTGCCTCCTCGTGAGGAGGAGTAGCCAGGCAGGCTGCGGTGGAGCTGCAACTCCAATAGGGGGAGTGGAGCCTGGCAGCCTTATTAGGCTTGCTCCGCTCTCCCCCCGGCCAATAGCTCGCCTCGTGCTCGGCCCACCCACCCGCCCTGTATGTAGTGTAAGCATAGGCTGGTTGCCCTGTTTAATGGGGAGTCGGGTAGGAATTTTTTGGTTCCATTCTCGCATTGGCTATTGAGATGGGGTCTTTTTCGCCTACCCTGCACTGCGGTCAGTGGATTGAGGAATTGGTCTGGGATGGTGCCTAGGGGCTAGTTTGTCACTTTGTTAGGGCAGAATTAGGTTAAAATACAGTTCAGCGGCCAGCAAGCACCACTTAATAACCCCGGGTGTGGGTAGAGGGGTCTGCTCGACCAACCTTGTAGCCGTGCGGCCTGGGTGAGGCTTGCAGACCACCTATGGGGATGGTCACGATGGAGACTCAGTGCTGGCCATGTGGTGGTGTTTGAGGGCTCCTGAGGGCGCATCCCAATCTTGGCTCGGCCGGGATTGTAAGCGACTTATGGTTGGCTCCAACCCGGGGGGCCGCGGTGTCTTGCCTTCCTATGGTTTGAGGATGGGAGTCGAAGCGATGTCAGGCCCGGGCGTACCGCTGTTTTCATGGTTGCCATTTGCCGTTAAGTTAAAAAGTTAATAATTTAATAAAGTGGCCTTATTTCATCCAACCTTGTTGTCTGACTATTTCTTCTGTCTGGGGGGGGGCAATAGCACATTTGTGTATTGCAACAAACTTGAAGAAAGATAAACCTCCATCTTTAACATTGTGGAAGCTTAAAACATGGGATCTTATGGTTATGGACAAGAGCTCTTTAATGGTAAACCCAGAATCAGATTCTAAGTTCTCTCTCTCTTTCTCTCTCTCTGGACAAGTGGATGCCTCTTATTTGGAATTTTTTTGCATGATTGTTAAATCTATATCTCCTGTAATAGTGCACTGTATTTTAATTTTAATATTTTATAAAGTCCTGCAGTATACCCTGGGATCTGAAAAAGACTACAGTCAACTGTAGCTCCAGTTTTGCTATTCATTAGGTGGAGGGGGGCTTGTTTAAACCATAATCCACCAATCACTAGGCTGAAATTTTACTGAAGATGACATTCCGTACAACCCCTGATTTGAGACACTGAACCATAGACGTATCAGCTTCTCTTTGCATGCATAAAATGCCAGCTCTGACTAGTTTAAGAGGTCTGCAGCATGGATCTGACATGTGATATTGATAGATCCCATCTTCACTTACAGATGCAGACATTGCGGAAAAAATGCTAGAGCACGTGGGCAAGGAAAAAACAATTCAAAACCATGAAATATATATTTCTTAAAAAAGGAAAATAAATGTACAGCTACCTTAATATGAGAACAGTGTGACTGCTGCATATCTCTATGAACGCTAAATATTGTGGATAGTAGACAGCTTTATGTGGTCACAAAGTTCACTAAAAGATGCCTAAGGCAATTTAGCTAATGGATTTTATTAGTGAGAATTTCGTGTGGAAATGTCTTAATCTGGCACAGGTTTTATAAATTTTGCATAATGGGGTATATACTTGATTGCAGCATGTAATTTGACTGTCCATTTTCAAAAAGCAAAACAAGTATTGAAATGTGTTAAGTAACAGAGTAATGGAATTTACACATCCGTTTAAATGGAAAAGATCAGCACCGCCTCTCTCAAATAATTTTTAAAATGTTTGCAGAACCAACACATCATGGGGTATAAGTATATTAAATATAGTACTTGTTATTTGGACAAAATAATGGCAATGCCTTTTTGGCTTTGTTTGCTTTTTTTAATTTCAAAGTGTTCCCATTATGGAGGAAATGACAGTAACTTCCCAAAGGAGAACAAGCCTGGTTTCAGACTAGGATCCAGGAGAAGCAGGTTTGACTTCCCACTCTGCCACTGTGCCGGGTAACCTTGCGGTGGATACGGTCTCTCATCCTAACATACATCATGGGGTTGTTGTTGGGAGGATAAAATGGAAGTGGAAGAATGATTTGATAAGCCACTTTGGGTGCCCATTGGGGAGAAATATCTAGATTAAATTAAAATGAATATATGTGTATCCATACAGTAGCTGCTCTGCTTTTGACTATGCATAATAATCTAACTAGTGGTCAGGTTAGCCCAAGGTTTTGTTTTTTTTCTCCTTCAGCACGAGTAGAAGCAACACCCATTTAGGATCACCGCTCCCCTAGGGAAATGAAGGTATGGCAAAGCAGAAGTTGATATTCTCATAAATGCCCATCATGCCCATTTCGTTTTTCTTTTTGGAATTTTAAGGGTTTTTTTGATAAAATAAAAGGGGGGGAAAGAAAGAAAAAAATACATAAAGCAGAAGAAGGCTTTTGATTTTATGTACAACAAATATAAGTTTGATTACAAAGTTTTTCCTTGCTCTACATATAGAATAAAGAACTCTCTCTTTTTTGTATCTTAATAAGTTAATCATCAAAACCACAAATCTTGAAATCATTATTGTCTTATTCCTGCAAAAATTCTTTAAGGGATTTCCAACCTGTAATAAATGAACTAATTGTCTTTTCTAGGGGTCATTTCATAAAAAAAAGAGCTGCAGGAGCTCATTAGCATATCTAATAGGCTATTAGCATAACAGCTCATTAACATATGCCACACCCCCTGACATCACCAGAATTGATCTCACAAGGGGAAGCAAAAAGGAGGGGAAGCATCTTCAAAAGTCTCCCCTTCCCTTCCCCAGCTGGCCTGCCAAGGTGGGTTGGGAGGGGGAAGTGAAGAGAGAAGCGGTTTAAAACTTTAAACCCCTTCTCTTTGGGAGTCACACTGCAGCAGTGGCGTGATCTTTCAATTGCATTCTATGGGGCCATAGAATACAATGGAAAGATTGTGCCACTCCTGTGGCTCGACTCTAGAGAGAAGGAGGGCGGGGGGGGGGGGGGGAGGGGGGCGGGGCTGTGGCTTGCTGCCACCGTCATTTGTCCTTGCTCTTGGGCTGCCGGAGCAGTGCTCTGGCATGCTCTGGCCCCAAATGACCCCTGGTCTTTTCCATAACCAACACAGTAAGTTAGCCATTGCTGCAGGATCCAACATCTTTTCCAACCATTGTTCTATTGTAGGTATTGTCAGACACTTTTATGCACATTATACATACTTCAGTGTGTATAATAGTCTTGCTGCCTAAGTCATATCTAGAAATAAAGTCCCATTGCTTCTTTTGAACTGATTGTCCATTAGTCCTAAGAAGAGGGATTCTGGTTTCAGTTGTATGTTAGTCTTTAAATCTTTTGTATTAATATTTGTATTTGTGTCCAAATCTTTTTGGCTTTCTTACAACTCTATCACATGTGATAAAATGTCCCTTCATGATTATTACATTTCCAACAGAAACTAGAAGTACCTTTGTACATTTTAGACCAGGGTGTCAAAAATTTATGGCCTCCCTGAGGTTGCTGTCACCCATCTGTCACCTGACCAACAACAACTGGCCTGTAACTCATTGTACCATCGGGCCAGAACTTTTTGGCCAACTGATGCTACTCCAAGCTGTACCCATCATTTTAATTGTTATAATGTTTTATTGTGTTTTAATGTTTAATGTTTTAAACTGAAATTGTATTTATTTTAATGATGTTACCCACCCTGAGCCTACCTGCGGGATGGGCGGCATATAAATGCAAATAATAAATAAATTTAAAATATATAACCTGCAGGCCGGATCTGGCCCCCACAGGGCTCAGATCCAGCTCACAAGCAACTTCCTTCACCTCCTTCCTTTTCCAGGACTGCTGCTGTAGCTGCACCACAGCTTGCTTTTCCCCACAGCTCCTTGCTTCCTGTTTCCTGCCTGTTGCCTCCCTCCCCACAACTCCCTCAGTGGCTGCTTCCTGTGGGAGAGATAGAAAGACAAGCCTCTCTCTCTCTCTCTCACACACACACACAAAGCTTCTGCTTCCTTCTCTGGGGCTGCTCCTCCACTTATGAGGAAGAAGGAAGGGGGAAGAAAGAGAGAGAAAAGCCAAAGTTGTAGTCCCATGGCAGCTTTAAGACCAACAATGTTTTATTCCAAGTATAAGCTTTGTGTGTAAGCACACTTCTTCAGAGGGAGGGAGAGCGGGATAGAGGGTGGATGGAATCTTCTGACAAGCACAATTTATATTGAAGAAATTATTTTGGCTTATTCTGAAAAGATTTTTTTTGAAAGATTAGATTTCTCTGTTCCTATCTGGATTTTATTTTCTCTCAAAAAGACCCTGATTAGGAATTAGAACACTTGGATTGGTCCTTACATCTTGGAAAGTAGAGTGATTTCAGATGCCAAATGACAATAGCACACACTGGTAATGAGACAGGAAAACTAGCTCTTTATTCAGTCCAGGAGGATGCATCGTCTTGAGCTTCATTGTCAATTGCAATTCAACAGTCTCTCTTTCTAATCTCCCTTTGAAATTCTTTTGTAGGAGCACTGCTACTCGTAGGTCAGCAACTGAATGTTGTGGTTTCTAATGTCAGGCTTATGTCCATTTATTCTTTGTATCTTCCTGGACTGCATCCTCCTGGACAGAACTGAGACCTAGGTTTCCTGTCTCATTACCAAAGCTGGTATCTTCATGCCTAATACTCCTCTGTATATCACACCTAATCCAATCAAGCCTGCTTTTGTCATTCACCTGCTATTGTCATTCAGCATCTGAAATCACCTTTATAAAGTTTATTTCTCCAGTACCTCATATTACATTTTATGGCATTTATGGCCCAGCCCAACAAAGTGACATTTATGTCAGATCCAGCCCTCATAACAAATGAGTTTTACACCTCTGTTCTAGACAATTTCTCTGGAAACATATACCAATGATACATCACCTTGTAAAAGGTCTCCTTAAGATTAGAGCTTAAAGTAAATTTCAAACCCTTTATCCATATACTTTCCCATTTTTGAATATGTCCAAAGTCTTTAGCCCATTTTACCATACATTCATTAACTTGTTTCAAATTTCACTAAGAGTTTATACATTTTAGCAATAACATGTTCATCTTTTGTACATAATTCTATTTCAAACTCCGATGTTGATTGCTCAAAATCATGATCCTTCTTGTGTTTTTAGTATCATTTTCTTTTTTCTTGGCACAACCAATTCCCTGGTTAATTTGCAACTTCAGAATTTCTTTGGCCCCGGTCACGCAGGCCAGATAACTCGCGGGGGAGGCGTGGTTATTTGCACCGTCGCATTCTGATCCGCCATTGGGTGATCAGATGCACCGGCGGCACACTGGGGCTTCGTCCGTTGGCGCACGCACAGCAAAGAGGACGACCCAGGGGAATAGCCATGCAATGGTGCGATCACACTGCGGGAGTCCGTATGCAGCCTGTGGCAAACCATTTGCCAATAGGTTGTTGCAAGTACCTTTTAAATGTGCATCTTCAGCGGGATGCCATGGGTTGGCCACGGGTGCACTATGGCTCACAGATTTTCTGGTGCGATCGCGCCCAGAAAATCCGCCCGACTACAGTTCCTTCCGTGAGGCAAATGCTCCGTGTGAACAGGGCCTTTGTTTCATTTTTTTTCCAGTTATCTTATCATTAAGAGATAATTGTTGTTGTAGTGTCTTACTTCGTTGAGAAACAAGTTCATTCCCTGGTAATTTCCTTAACTCTTTTCTTTTTATCTCATCCAAAATCATTTGTACCTTCTCTTGTTTCTTTCTCTTAAATTTGGTGTATTATTGTATCAAATGACCTCTGATAAAAGCTTTACTTGCATCCCAGACCAGTCTCATACCTGTACCCTTATTCATATAGATTTCAAAGATTTTTTTCAATTTCTTTTTACAGTCTGTAACAAAACCTCATTCAATCTCCATCTAAAAGTTTTGGGTTCCCCTTTGTAGACCATAGTCAGGGGATTATGATCTGAAAATGCTTTTGGTAGAATCTCTACTTTTGATGCCAAAATCATCGCTAGCCTTGAAAAGGATCTATGTATATACTCTGGAATTGCCATTTTTTTCTGTCCTCATAAATCAATTAACCCAAAATCGTCCATCAAATCAAAATATATTTTTGGTAGTTTACCTTGAGAAATGTTTACATTTTTCTCAGCAGTCCTGTTCATTTGTGGGGGGATAACACTATTCCAATCTCCCACCAAACACCAACTTTCATGTAGTAGGTTTTTTAAAGTCTCCATCAGGTTTCTAAAAAACCCCACTGTTTTATTTTCATTTGGGGCATATAATCCCACCACCATAGTCTTTACCCCCTGGAAGTTTATTTCAACACCCACAAACCTACCATGGTCGTCACTCAACACCAATGATATCTAATATACAACACAACTCATTTTTCTTTTTACTGATATATTATTCACCCAGGGTTTTATAAATTAAATATTTTATATCTTTTTTTTCTTATGTGAGTCTCTTGTAAACAAATGTCTTGTTTTAATTTCCCCCCAATAATTAAATACTTTTCATGTTTTGGGGGACATTTAATCCATTAACATTTTATAATAAACATTTGTAAGCCATATTTTATAAGAAAACTTTTAATATATAAAATTTGACTGGTTCTTGTGGCACCCAACAGGGAATCCTCCTACTCCACATCTTGGTCCCATTCTTCTATTGGAGTATCCATCTGCATCTCCTCAAAATCTGATTTGAATCTTTGTATAAAGTCTCTTGCTTTTTGAACTGAATTCAGTTTGAATTTTTGTTGCTTAAAGCTAAAAAATCATGCCCACCAAAGTATCCATCAATAGACAATCTTTTTCTGTATTCGTTTTTCAGTCAAAAAGGCATAGTCCTTTGTCTTACATAGAATTTTAAGTGGAATTTCTTTCAAAACAATTACATCTGTATCATCAGTTTTTAACTTATCAATAAAATGTTCTTGAAGTACTTGATGTTGTCATCTTTCTCACAAACTGCACTAGTATGTCCCTTGGGACATTTCTTGTTTTGGCAAATATAGAATTAATTCTGTAGACTTTATCGATTTATATTTCCATGTCCTCTGTAAAAAAGTTGTGAAAAGTGAAACAGTCCTTTCTGGTGTCTTCGCTCATTTCCTCTGGAATATCTCTCAGCCTCAAGCAATATTCCTTTTCTTTTAATCCCATTAGGGCTAAACTGTCCAGATGCTTCTCCAGCTCCTTGTCCAACACTTCTGTTTTATTCCTACAGTAACAACATCAAGCAAAAGTCCTGGAAGTGCTGAGATATTTTTAGGGCAAATGCTTTCACTTTTAATTCTCAACAGCTTGTATCACATCACCATAACAATGAGAAGTCATACAGAGAGAGAAGCTTATCTTCTGTTGTATATAATCATCCAGTTATAACCAGTCGTCTAAAGTAAATAGAAAAAAATCCCACAGCAGAATTCTCTTCACAGCTACACATTCATCAAAAATAAAATTAGAAAAAAGTTATGAAAAAATAATTGTTCATTTATCTGTTTAAACTTTCTATCATTCTCTTAGTTTTCCCCCAATCGTTATTAATCCCATAAATCCTTTGACAGTTTCTATAAGCCCCCAAAAGAGGTTACCTCATAGCAAGTCGTTTCATCCTTTGTCTTTGAGAAAATCTTTCTTTGTATCCTTGTCAGGACTCCAAATGGAGCTGTGAGTTAAGTTGTACATTCCATGACCCCAGGTTGCTCTACACTCAAAAGCCAGCTGCAAAAACTTCAATTTTGCAGAAAAACTCCCGATGAGTAACCTATAAGGTACACATGGTCGATCTCTTTGATCTCCCTTTGATCTAGTGAGATTTTGCCAGCACCAGTATTTGTCTGAATTGTGTCTTCACTTCTCTGTGAAGGCATCAGCCTGCCATTACATCCCCACCGGAAGCCCCATCCCATTATGTCTATTTCTCACATTCTGAGCAACCCAAACCATGATCTACATCAGCACCTTCCAGACATGATAAATACAATGCATTACTTAATTGATCTATAAAATTTAGACTTTTACCTGCTATTTTCTGATCTTTGTTGTTTCTTATTTCAAGCCCTCAGAAGACACTTACACCTTTCTAAGTTGCACAGAACAGAGGATTTTACCAGGTGTGGATTTTCTGTTCATAGATGATGAGATGGAGAAGCTATATCTGGGATAATTTCTGTCCCTTTCTGCATAGTTTATAGAGATGCAAGAAACTTTGCAGAGCCTTAGTCTTACAGTTTTATGCCTCCTTGGCTGCCTGGTCTTCCCTGGTTTTCTTATGATCCTTTGTTTACCCTTTCCTTGGCCCCAGATCACCAGGAGCAGTCAAATAATCATCTGGTTTGCTCTAAATTAGCCATACCCACAGCCTTTTGATCCTTGTGGTTCCTCATGATTGTCAAATGTGGCATCAGTTCAGCAAACGGGTGCCAGAGGCTTCATTGAGGTCATAATCACCAACAAATGCTACAGTACAGATATCATTCACCTGTCAACAGAGAGGACCTGAATGGGGATCAAATGCACTGAAAGGGTGCATCATTTCCATGAAATAAGAACTGGGTGATGTGTCTTAATACAGTTTCCATTCCAGTAACATATTCCTTGAAATGTGAAGTCAGTATTATATGAATGGATCTGATGCCTGAGAATTCTAAGGATGAATAAAGCAGTATGGGATAATTTTAAGATGTCTGTTAATGATCAAGATTCCTAGCTAAACAAAACACCCATAAACATTATGTTTCCTGACAGCTGCAAGCACAAGAATCTGAAATTGCAGTAGCCAATGCTATACAACATTGAACCATGTAATTTACATCTTAGAGAAATTAAACACAGCATAATGGCTTAGCTTCCAGGCAACAATACTATTAAATTTGCTGTAGCAGATTATGACATCATCTGAAACCCCAGGATACACATTTCAGCCAGCCATTATGGTTTGTATTATGTACTGCTGTTCTGGTTAGTTTTTCATTTAATTCATTACAGCAATTGTTATTTTCAATGGCTACATATGCCACCAGTCACTGTAAATGCATATAGCCAATGATGTAATTGCTATGATGTGAGGTACATGGGGTATGCCAAGTGAATAGGTGGTGATCTACCAATAAGGCTCAGGCCACGTACCTACAAATCTATGCAGTATTCAATTGGTTTGGTTAACCTATTTTCCACCTATTTTCCACCATCCAGTTAACCAAAGTTCCACCATTTTCTATTGCCTTTTTACAGAGGCTCCCTTTCATCATTGAATGAATAGTCTCAGCTTCACCAACACAGATTTAAAATCCAGTTTTGCCTCTTTTTGCTCTCTCCACTTGGTATGTGCTCATTTTAATCACCCCACTCACATTCTGTGGCTTCTGCCATGCCATTCTCTATGCTTGGGATATCATCTCCTTCTTTATTCATCAAGTCACTCTAGTAAATATTTGATCAACTAATGCAGTTTCTCCTTAATTTCAGCTCTACTGCCATGAGATGTTTCTTTCCTCACCCTTACTATTTGCAAGAGATCTAGTGACTCTTTCTGGCATGCCAAAACCCCAACATATTACCTAGAATCTGACTCTTATAATGCTGAAGAGAACAAAGTTGCCATTGAAGTAACTTCTGTGCATGTAAAAACTATTAAAGTGGGAGAAAGTGAACTCTTCCTTGTTAATCTTGTTTAGCGAGTCATCAATTTGCCCTGAGCATCAATGTGTTTTCCTTTTAAACTGATAAACCAAACCAGTGCTCAGCACAGGGAGTTTGCAACATAACCATTATTTTGTCCCTTCTCCCCCATACTTTATTTATCATACTTCTGCAACAACAGATGAAAACAAACCACAAAAGTTCAATGAAACAAAACAAACAACATTGTTAAGATAAATTATCTTAATTTCTCTTTACTCACTTTCTCCCTGAAATGCAACAATTCATTTTGTTCCCTATTTTTAGGAATATGGAGACTGCTTCTAATCAATTTCATTTTAATCAAGGAGAAATTCAAAGAGAGGCAGTAAAGGAGGTACTGCAAAAATTCAGAATTTTACTCTGTAGATGCTCAGAGGCAGACAATGTGTTCCCAAACCTTGCTATCTGCCTGCTAGAGCACCACTTTGTGGTGTGAAAACAACCGCAAGGGCTGTGGTTACAAAAGGGTGTACTGATTTCTCTTCAAAGAGAAATCTCTCTTTTAAAAAAAGATAAAAGAGAATCAGAAGAATCAATTTCTAAACAGGACAATTTTAGGGGGGGAAATCCCCTTCCGACAACATTACAAATGAACTGTCCCATAAATTATAAACAGACTTCCATAATCGAATAATACTTGAATAGTATCGTGTTATATTTTGTAAATCAGCAAGCACATTGTTGGTTGAGGTACTAAAGTAATATTATCAAAGTAAGGGAGAGGAATTTATTTCAGGACTTATTACACTGAATGAGAGGCTCCCTGTAGGACACTGGCTCTGCTGGTAAACCTGAAGCATCAGTAGAGTAAAAGCAATTAAGTGATATACCAGGCTTCAGGACTGATGTTTTGTGCAAATTTTGTTTTTGTGATGATTTTGTTTTGTGCAAAATAAATGCATAATGCATCAAATATGAACCATACATGCCAGTATTGTTAGACCATTCATTCTTAACTAGGGGGACCAGGACACTATGGCCCATTCTGCATCTAGCATTTGCTCCGCTGTTTTACCAAACCCACGTTGGAACAGAAATTTCCCTCTACATTGCATGCCACTTTCACTTTTCTTTGATTGTCAAATTTTATGGAAGCCTTCACACTGCATGCCAGTTTCACTTCCTTTGATCTCTCAGTTTTATGGTACTGTCTGCATAGATTTTTGGCTGTTTTATGGCCATTCGGGGTGACTCTGCAGTCAGTATGGCGTTGGCACAGAGTATTTGAATGTGGTTTTGAGCCGCATCTTTTTCTGTTTCCAGTGTGGGTTTTGTAAAACAATGGCCAAATGCTAGATGGAGAAGGGGCCTACATTTTAAGGAGAAAGAAGATTAAAAGCACATGTGCATACACATTCATTTTATATTTGTTATGCCACGTATTTATTTTGTACAAGGATGCTAAATTCATAAAACCTCCTAAGAACAGCTATTGTTTGTTCAAAGAAGAAAAGCTCAGAACTAAATAATATGTTGTATGATCTTTTTTTTCCTGCTACCTATTGGGTTTAGAATCTATATGGTCTATTACCAATGATTTGTGATACTGCTGAAGTTTCTAATTATTTGAGTCCCAATATGCTTGGATGGATGGATGAAGAATTGGAAATAACTTCCCTGCAAATTCTAAATTGTCTTACAATGTAAAGTGATAATACATACATTTACTTGCATTTATATCCCACATTTTCCCTGTCACATGAACACATGAAGCTGCCTTATACTGAATCAGAACATTGGTCCATCAAGGCCAGTATTGTCTACTTAGACTGGTAGTGGCTTTCCCAGGTCACAGGCAGAGGTCTTTCACATCACCTACAACCTGATCCTTTTAGCTGAAGATGCTGGGGATTGAACCTGGGACCTTCTGCATGCCAAGCAGATACTCTGCCACTTAGCCACAGTTCTCTCCTCCCATTCTAGAACTCAAATTGGTTATCATAGAATTTCAAAGTGGTCTTCATACCTGCTTATTCAGCAAGGCTGTTGTATCATGTACTCTCCAACTGTACCCTGGGAATATGCTTTTAGCCTCTTTTTATCCCAGTGCTAGACAATAATAATAGCTCAGGTATGGCTATGTAAACAATCCCAAAGGTAGAATGAACAATATGAACTTCAGGGAATCTCTGGAGTTTCAGAAAGAAAGAAAGAAAGGAGAGAGAGAGAGAGCTGTGATATCCTTGAGGCCATCTGTTCAGATTCTAGAAAACTCTACTGTCTAATGGCCTATAGCTCATTCAAAGGCTTTGTATGTATCCTATTCCCCCAGCCTCTAAATTCTTGCTCTTTTTAGTCAAACACATTCCCCTCAAAAGCATTAAATACAAATTATTTAATTCACATTAACAGTCAATTTAGAACTCTCAAAAATAGATCATTTTCTTGACTGTTTCCCAAAGGGCCCTCAAAATTGACGAACCAATTTCAAACTGAGATGAAAGAAGTTTGTCTGTATTATCAAATTCCCACTCTTTGTTGCAACCATCTATCAGAAGAAACCTCTACAGATTTCTTCAACTATTTCCCATTTATTCATTGCCATCCAGTTCACATATTTATTCCTTCATAAAATAAGCAGCAGTGCCAGGCTAAGCAGAGTTACACTCCTCTAAGCCCACTGAACTTAAAATGGTTAGAAGGTTGTCACTCTGCTTAGGATAGCACTGTAAATCCTTCAGATCTGTTGATAGGGTTAGACTCAACCCACACAAGCAAAACGTTTAGAGAAAATTCAGACTACTTCAGTTTAGTTCTGCAAGGTTCCTTATTCCTGATATGGAAGTACTGTTATTTGATGCAGAACACTACTGTTGTCAGCAATTGTAGTACAGCTCTGGTAATCCAAATTTGACATCGAATGGTAAGATCATAGCATGTGACAGAGTATCAGTCTTTTGTCCAGTAGGAAAAATCTGTGGTATGTTAGAGCTAGAAGAGCTTCTGCTTGAGGCCAAGGGGGTTGGCTCTCTTTCAACTTTTTGACTGCTATCTCTACAACCAATATTTCCTGTTTCTATGGTAGCTGCACTAGAAATCATGGTAGTACAAGGTAGCATTTAAGTCTGTTTGACCAGGTTCATTATTCAACATCTTCTAAATCTCAAATCTTCCTCCCAGTCCTCAAGCAATCCAGATAAGCTGGTGGAGTGAAGTAAGGATTTGACAGTAGGAGCAGGTCTTTAATCAGTCCAAGTCCAAAACACAGTTACTTTGAGCAATATAGCTCAGGGAGAATATTCTTGAAGTCGAAATTTGCACAGCTCTGAACTGCTGGTGCCTCTTTGATCCGCCGTATTATTATTAGTTTCCCTAACAGCTTCATGCAAGTATTTAAGGCATTAACCACACTGAGTATGTCTATTGCTGACTACAAATACTGTTGTTGTTCTAATGCTGCCGATAAGTCTGTGTCAGCACATGTGCACACACGCTTCTTGAGCTGTCCCCAGAATCCCCCCCTCCATTTAGCTTTGCAGCAAAAGAGAAAATAAATGTAATTAGAAGAGAGGGTACACCCCTCTCTTCTC
>NW_015165292.1:0-44678 GCF_001447785.1 Gekko japonicus
GAGCAAGGGAACCTTTACCTTTTAAGATACATGAAAAGGAACTGCACATAAAATATAAATAATCCTAGGTATAATATTAATTTTGAGTATATTTACTTTGCCCCATAAAGACAAGTCTAAGGCTGCTCATCTGTCCAAATTCAAAGATAAAACAGCAGTTAGGCAGTGGCACAAAAATATGCCATTAGTCAGAACTCTGGATCTTGGAGAAGAACAGAGAATTCTAATCTATTTCAAAAATTTATGAGGAAAACAAAATTTAGTCAATGTAGCAAAGATAAATTTCCAGTATATTTTGTCAAAAACATTTTGAACATCAAGTGAGAGAATGGCAACTTGATCAGATCTCTTACTCTTTAAAGCAATCAAATCATTGACCATCCTAAGATTATCAGAGCCTTGTCTACCTTGTTTAAATCCTACCTGGTCTAAGGTGCAATAACCTTTTGAAGCCTGTTAGCAAAAATGGCAGTTAATTTCTTAGCATCTACATTTATCAAAGAAATAGGTCAAAAATGCATACTGATTATGATATTTGAAAGGTTTGGGGATCACAGTAATATTGTATAACAACAACGGCAATAAACCAGACTCAAAAATCTTAGTATACATTTAATATAGTTTAGGAATTGAGAATCTGAATTCAATAGGCAAGCCATTTGGTTCTAGAGATTCACTAGTATTCATATTCATTGTCAGTGTCTTAATTTTATTTTTGTGCAAAGGTTTATCAAGAATCTGTTGCTGAATAATATCTAAACATGGAAGATCAAGGAGAGAGAAAAATGTTTCCAAATCTTTTTCTGAAAATCATTTATCTTCATGATACATTCAGAATAAAACTTATAAAACTAGAGGCAGTATTTATTGTATTCTCCTCATCTTTCATCAAAGGAATATAGTTCTTATTTTTTTACTTTCTTAATGATACACTAAAATTTTACATGGTCTCTCACTGTTTCCCCAGTATGTCTGGCTCAAACAAGGTAAAGTACATTCTGCTTTCACTGATAGTATATTATTTAGTTCATATTTAGTCTTTGTAGTTCCTGATAAATATCTGGTCTGGGAGATAGAGAAAATTGACTTAACAAATATTTCAATCTATTTTTCAAAGTTGCTTATTCCATTTCTCTGAACTTTTTATGAGAAGTATATGAAATGATTCTCTCTCTAATAAAACCTTTACAAGCATCCAATTCAATAGCACAAGTACTAGCTTTTCCTTGATTAATATTAGAATACTCCGATAACTCAGCCATCATCTGAATTTTAAAAGTCTCATCATTAAGAAGAGAAACATTAAAACTTCATAAACCAGGTGATCTAACCTAGTCTAGAAACTGAAAGGCTAATGATATGGGGAAGCAGTCAGAAATAACAGTAACTTCTGTATTGCAGACAATAATCTGTGGCATCAGAGAAAATGAAACAAGAAACCAGTATAACCAGAAACAATTATGATGCACAGAAGAAATAGAAGTATAATCTCTGTCCATTGGTTGCAATATATGCTAGGGATCAATCAAACCTAGTTCAGCCATGCAGGGTTTGAGTGTCGTTCTTACCAAAGAAGGTGTGCTTCAATCAAAAGCTGTCTAGTATGTCATCAGATTCTCCCCCCACTAACACAGTTATATGTAAAATTTACCAAGTAGCTAAAACATTGATTAAACATGTATGGAGCAGTATTCCCTCTAAGCTGAGTTAGTGTGAGCTAGCTCACAGTTTTTTAGCCTCTGGCTCACACATTTTTGTCTTAGCTCAGGAAAGATGGCTCCAGAGCAAACTAATTTATACAGTAGCCAAATCACTTGCTCACAACTTTAATGGCAGTAGCTCACAAAGCAGAACTTTTGCTCACTAGAGTCCACAGCTTGGAGGGAGCATTGGCCAGGAGAGTCCACATTTTGCCTATACACATTAAGCATAACAATAATAGAATCAGAACTTTTCACTATCAAAATTATAAAGCAACCATTTGGTTCTGTTATCATTTGCTGAACCTGAAAAGCAACATACTTGTGTATCAATACAGCAACACCTTTTGCCATTATATGAATTTCTTGTAAAAAAGCTCCATCAGCTTTAAGACCTTTCAGTTTTGAAATAGACTTTTTACTTAGCAGCTTCAGATTGCTCTATGGGATCCTATGCCCTCTGGCGGCTCATTAGATGAGCTAGTCGAGGATTGGCATGGCCGACTCTCGGCTGCCATCAACGGGATCACTCCCCAATGCCCTCTGCGCCCTCGCTTTAAGTGGGCTCCTTGGCTCACCAAGGAGCTGCGACTGATGAAACAAGGGCTCAGACAACTAGAGAGATGGTGGCAGCACACTCGTGATGAAGCAACAAGAGCATCCTATAGGACATTTATGAGATCCTATGAGATGGCAGTCAAACCTGCAAAGAGAGAGTTCTACACGGCTGCGGTTGCGGCTGCTAGCTTACGCCCAGCACAATTGTTTAGAACTATTCGGTCACTAACAGATCTGCCAAATGCTAGGGAATTGGGAATTGGCTGTGAGGCTTTTGCGAGCTACTTTGCTCCGCTGCGATCTCCCCACCACAGTTGCGACAGTGAGTGAACTCGAGGCCCCATGCACGTCTTCTGGTTCTATTCTGAATTATTTCAGTCCACTCAGTCTTGAGGAAGTCAACAGATAGCTCTCAACTGTATGCCCAACCATGTGCTGCCTTGATCCGTGCCCTTCATGGCTCATAAAAGCTGGCTGCAAGGGGTTGCGAGGTGCCCTCAGGGAAATTCACTGAGGGACTGTTCCTGGGGGCACTCAAGGAAGCAATGGTCCACCGTCTTTTGAAAAAATCATCCTTCAACCCGGCCAAATTGGCCAACTATCGGCTGCCCTCCAATTTGTCCCATTTGGACAAATTACTTGAGAGAGCGGTGGCAATTCAGTTGCAGAGCTTTAGGGATGACACTTCCATGCTAGACCCATTCTAGTCCAGCTTTTGGCCAGGCTATGGGATGGAGACGGCACTGGTCGTCCTCACAGACGACCTCCGGAGGCATCTGGATCAAGGCAGCAACTATTGTTGTTGGACCTGTCAGTGGCGTTCGACATGGTCAACCATCAGTTACTGATCCACCACCTCACCGACACTGGGATTCAGGGGCTTGCCTTGCAATGGCTCATCTCCTTCCTCCAAGGTCCGGGACAGAGGGTAGCGTTAGGGGAACAGATATCCCAGAGGTACCTGCTGGTGTGTGGGGTTTCTCGAGGGGCAGTGTTATCCCCGATGTTATTTAACATCTACATGCATCCCCTGACTCAGATTGCTTGGAGGCATAGGCTAGGGTGTCATCAATACGCAGATGACACCCAACTATATCTATTGTTGGGCGGTCAGTCTGACTCTACCCCAGATGACCTGGAGCGTTTCTCCCAGATTAGAGTCCGCGCACTTAACCACTGCACCAAACTGGCTTAAGCCTGCAGTGTGATCTCAGTAGAGCTGGGAAGACCATCTCAAATGCAGTTGTTTTGAACCTCATGTACCCTGCCAAACCAATCCTACCACACCTTTCCTAGGCACCATCAGCTCAAATCTTCACATTAGTTCTACCTATGGTAGCCACAACTGTCAATCATGATAGAGAAGACAAACTCTATGTAGTCAGTAGACTTCCAAATGACTGATGCAGTGTTCTAGGGCACTGAAGTTGGGGACTTTAAATCTCCTGACTGTCCCTGGCCCCAAGGATGCCAGACTGGCTATTACCAGATCCAGGGCCTTCTCAGTGGTGGCTCCACACTGGTAGAATGAGCTCCCGGAGGACATCAGGGCCCTGCGGGACCTTTTACAGTTCCACAGGGTCTGTGAAACAGAGCTCTTCCACCAGGCCTTCTAATAGGAGCCGCCACTGATGAATGAGACATCGGAAACTGAACATACTACGGCCCTTATGGTTCATCATTGGATATTGCCTTCCTGCAATCGGACCATGTATAGAAACTGCTGCTATCAGTATTATCAACACTTTATGTAAATTGTTGTTTATGTGAATTTTATTGTATTTATTGTTTTATCGCATTTTAATTTTGTACACCGTCTTGAGCCATCTTGTCCCAGCATAGGCGGGATATAATTTGAAAGTAATAAATAAATATAATAAATAATAAAATACTTTTATTGGAATCCCTCCAGCCCTTAACATTCCATGATATCACATGGAACATAACACTTGAAAATAATATATCTGATCAACAATGCCCAATTCCCAGTGATAGAAAAGTTATTAAGTATCACAGAACCTTGGTATAAGAGGAGCCCTGCAGGATCAGACCAGTAGTCCTTCTAGTCCAGCATCCTGCTTCATACAGTGGCCAACCGGCACAGAGGCTGATAACTTTCCCTGATGTTGTCTTCTGGCATTGGGATTTAGAGGCTAACTGCCTCTGAACGTGGAAGTTCCCCTCAACCCCCATGGCTTGTAGGCACTGACAGACCTATCCTCCATGAATCTAGCTAATCCCCTTTTAAGCAGTCTGTTCCTGTGGCCATCACTACATCATCTGGCAGTGAATTCTACATTTTAATCATTCTTCATGCAAAAAAAGTATGTTTTGATACAGGGAGAGAAACTCTTACAGGTGTGAGAATTCCAAGTCAAGAAGCATTTTAAAAGTCATAACCAGCATCTAAACTGAGCCCCACTAATAGGCAAAGTTATTTCAAGATGGGTATCACATATGCCCAGAAACCTGTATCTATCAATAGGTAAGCCAACTGAAGTTTCTAAAACACCTTCAAGGTAAGTGCCACATAGGCCATGTTATAGAAATCCTAGAGATCACATAAGCATGGATCAGTGTTGCTAAATTAGGTAAAGGTAAAGGTTTCCCTTGCTCGAAAGCCAGTCGAATCTGTCGCTAGGGTTGCGGTGCTCATCTCTGTTTCCAAGCTGAAGAGCCAGCACTTTCTGAAGATGGTTCCATGATCATGTGGCTGGCATGACTAAATGCCAAGGCACATGGAATGCTGTTACCTTCCCACCAAAGTGGTACCTATTTATCTACTTGCAATTTCTTGCTTTCAAACAGCTAGGCTGGCAGGAGCTGGAACCGAAGACGGGAGCTCACTCCGTCATGCAGCACTCAGGTCTGGAACTGCTGAACTACTGACCTTCCAGCCTGCAGTTCAGCGTCTTAACCACTGAGCCACCGCAGCTCCTAAATTAGCAACTGGTAAAAAACACTCCTAGCAGTAACTCCAGCATGACCATGTAAGAAGGCTGGGCCCAAGAGAACTCCAGAGCTCTAGACAATTTGATAATTATCTTCTTACCTATCCAAGATTGGCATATCAATCCCTTCTAGAACATCACCTTTTCCAACCAACTTCTCCTCTGTAAGATGCTACAATCATTCAGAAATAGGATGGTAGTCTTCTCAAGTTACAGGATATAACTTTATTCAGAATAAACAAGAAAGGAGCATTAGGCCTGCAGCTTACTTACAGCAGCTTGCTTAGCCAGTTTACCCAGCACCAATAGTAAAACCTGGTTTGGGACCCCTTCAGACTCTGGTACCTTGGAACTATAATAAAACATGAAATAGAGTTTTGAATAGTACAACCTCCATCTTCTCTGTATTCAGCTGCAGCTTGCTTCCCTTCATCACAATTTTTAGCACTGAGTTCTAGAATATTAAATATATTCTTTCTGGCTCTTGCCCTTTGGTTCATGCCTTTGGCCATGTTCAGGCTTAAATGTCTTCTGTTTTTCTTCCTATTGAAGTTCAGCCCAGATCTTATTTGGCTGGCAGACATGTTCCCAAGAATTCCCCTCTCCTGGCAGAAGTGTGTCTGGCCATGCCCAGGATTACATACATGCAACAAGATACTTGCTTTTGTTAGAAGTCTTTCAACATTTTATGTTTGTTAAATTGCAGTCAGTCATCAACCCAGGTTTAGCAAATAACTTTATTTAATATTTGAATGCCTCTGGCAAATAATCAGAGTAAGAAAAAGGTAGTTGAAATATCTGAAGAATATCACATGGGGCTCTCTCCCTCCCTCCCTCTCTCTCTCACACACACACAGCCTCCAGGCTTGACCTGTAACTTCACTAGAAACTGTAAGACATATATAATTTTTCAGAGTGTTCCTAAGGAACATATATTTGACACTTTAGATTAGCAGCAAAGAAATCTGTCTCTGGATAGAAGCCATGTAATTACAGCAGCAATGTTATGAAGATCAGGATATAACAGCCACTATACAAGCAGTGCAGGAGGCCTTATACTCCCTCCATGGCAACAACAGCAGAGTGCCAAGGGGAAAAACTGCATCTCAGTCAGTGATCTCAAGTAATTATTAACCTGGATTCCCAATGCACAGGGGACGTCTTATTCCTATATGTCAAAAGGTCAATGTTTATCCATTCTCATCCCCTGCTAGTCATCACTTTGATAAGCATCCTTTATTAGTCATCACTTTGATAAACATTAGTTCACTGGAATTACGGCGTACAGCCTGGGGGGAGGGGATCCAAATGACCTTCAGGTATGCAAACATTCTCTGAATAGAACAACTGTCACCATCATATAATAAATGAATCATGAAACAATGAAAGCAGGCACACTGCAATGCATACAGTTTACTACCTTTGGCTTTTCCAACATATGTCCTCTCTGTGCTTTTTAATATACAACAATAAGCTATTACATTGTTATTGTAATTCACAGTACCCCTAATTATATTGATGGAATTCATAGACAACACAATTATGGTTACCATCCCCAAACCACAAATGATCAAATGGCCCCATTGGATAAAGTAGCTGCAGAGTATTACCACAGAATTTTAAGATTCTGATTTTCAGGCATAACATACAAAAAGTGGCTGAGAGAAAAGTAAGGCCATCAAGCAACTAAAGACACTGGCAGTCTTTTAGCAGCAGCTGGACAAACACTTGTCACAGATGCTCTAGGCTGATCCTGCATTGAGCAGGGGGTTGGACTAGATGGCCTATATGGCCCCTTCCAACTCTGTGTTTCTATGATTCTGTGACACAGTGTGGTATTAATGGCTTATTTGAGATATTGTGAATTTCACAACAAACACCGCTGATAGTTGAACATACCATCTCTGGCAGCTGCAGTCACCAATACCTAAAGAGGGCCACATCTTAAATCACAATGTAACAAAATTATTAACCTACCTGTTTAGATCCAAAGTAAACACTCAGAAGTCAATGAAGAAATGTTAACTTGACCACAATCCATTTTGGAACAATATTTTACTGTGGAATCCTTTTATCTAGCTACACATGCTTACCTAGACAGTGATTTTTATGGCTGTTTTCTGTTAGCCAAGGCATTAATGTCCAAGTCAAGGTTTGTGACAGACACCCTTAAAATGTCATGTAAATGTTCATCTGTAAGTCTTGACCTACACTTGGATTTCATAATTTTCAACTTGGAAAACGTTTGTTCATAGATATATGTGGTGCCAAAGACTGAACATGCCTGCAGCAAATTTCTTTAAGTCGATAACTATATCAGGTAGACCAGAATAGAAATCTATAACATAGTGTGGTATGTTTTCTTTGTAAACTTCATTTCTCTGAGATGATCACTGGCTTGCAAATCAATCAGTTCCATCTGAAAAAACTTACTTGCATCTGCTAGTGCCACTTCAAATGGATTCTGAAGCATGCTTATTTCCTTTCCATGCTTATGGCAATCAGTGAATCTGTTCTGAATTCCACCTGTAATAGGTTCAGTGCTTTAATGTAAATTCCTGTCCCCCTCAAATTTTAGTTCATGGCAGCATGAGAAGCTTGAAAAGTTACCTTCACTGCTTCACAAAAATGTTTAGTTTTGCTTCTTTCAGTTCAGACTACATGTCACACACAAACTTTCCTTTTTCCTGCAACCTCAGAGTCAATGTGTTCAGATACTCTGTGATATCAGTTAAGAAAGCCAATTCAAAAATCCATTCAGGGTCCGAAAGCCCTTCTTGACCTTTTCCTTTCTCTATGAGAAAGGCACCAACTTTATGATGAAGACTGAAAAAACATTTTTTTTTAAGTTTTAAATTCTTTATTAAGATATTGTTGTTAAAATACACACTTTGTAACAGTATGATTTAATACAAAAAGTTTGGACAGTTCAGTGAATCTGTTCTGAATTCCACCTGTAATAGGTTCAGTGCTTTAATGTAAATTCCTGTCCCCCTCAAATTTTAGTTCATGGCAGCATGAGAAGCTTGAAAAGTTACCTTCACTGCTTCACAAAAATGTTTAGTTTTGCTTCTTTCAGTTCAGACTACATGTCACACACAAACTTTCCTTTTTCCTGCAACCTCAGAGTCAATGTGTTCAGATACTCTGTGATATCAGTTAAGAAAGCCAATTCAAAAATCCATTCAGGGTCCGAAAGCCCTTCTTGACCTTTTCCTTTCTCTATGAGAAAGGCACCAACTTTATGATGAAGACTGAAAAAACATTTTTTTTTAAATTTTAAATTCTTTATTAAGATATTGTTGTTAAAATACACACTTTGTAACAGTATGATTTAATACAAAAAGTTTGGACAGTGAAATTGAGAATGTTAACTATATTTTATATCAAAGAGCCAAGAACAAACTAAGAATTCTTCAAAAATGATGTACTAGACTGTGCCTTTGCGTGATCAGTAGAGGGAATCTCTGAAAAACATACCACTTATGAGTTGCCTAAGGGTACCGTCCACTGTTAAGGATAACAAGCTCAATTAAGATTACATGCTGTCTATATGTTCGCAGTTTGATCTAATCAGAAGTGAAGCCAGAATGCAAAGTTTGGGTTTTTTGGCAAAAAGTCATTTTCTGTCATATATTGAATAAATGGAAACTATGTACGCACGAATTTGGAATGTGTTGCACCAGTACCTGATTGAGATAACAACAACAACAGCAACAACAACAGCAACAACAACAGCAACAACAACAATAACATTTCAATTTATTGATCGCTCAATCCTGCAGAGCTTGCTGGCTCTGAGCGATTTACAGTTATTCATTTGTACGAGGGACTAACAATGATTTGTGGGGTAAGGGAGGACAACATATATACATCTTAAATTACACACATTCGCAGCCGACGAGGATTTTTCGTTCAGTTGAAGATTGAGTGTCATTAATCTTGTCCATAATAAATTGTTCCCACACTTTGTTTCTCCACTCCTCTACCGTTGGTGATTTTGGTGATTTCCAATTGGTTGCTATGGCAGTTTTTGCTGCTGCAAGTTGGTATGTTGTTAGATGTGTGAGAGAGTCTTCGCCCTTTGATGGATCTCTGAGGTGCAGGAGAATGGTTTCTGGTGTCATTGGGAGCACCTATGATGTAATTTTGGCTATTTCAGCAACTACACTTTTCCAGAAGTGCTGTATATGGGGACAGTTCCACCAGCAGGGCAGGTAATCTCCCTTTGCTCCTCAGTTCTTCCAGCATATCGATGAGTATGTGTTGTTTATACGATGTAGACAGCTCGGAGTATAATACCAATGGGAGACTAATTTGAAAAATTGAAATCTTACTTTGAAGACTCTAGATCTCTTTACCCCCATGGACCAAATCAGTGCCCATTGATGATCCAATAAACTAATGGTGCCATGCAGCTTGATAAATCAGCTTCGCTGTACTGCAGGAATTTATAAGAATTTCATACACTTTTGAGAGTAGGTGCTTTGAATGTTCTGAATGAGTTTCTAGAAGCATTTCAAATTGTTATTTGGGTCTCTTGAAAACCCCTTTGTTCGATGTGTGTTCTATGAGGCTCCTTAGTTGGTAATAACGGAGCCAGGATAACGATTTGCCGATTTGTTCCTCAAAGTATGTCTTTCCTAATAATTTTTCTTGTTTGACTAGGTGTTGTTTTTTTTAAGCCCCCGGATGGGATTTTTTATTATTTTTTATAAGACTACAAAACTAACACAGAAAAAAGGGAGGGGAACTACATTTACATGGTAAAGTAAAGAAACCCACTACTATCTAAAAACCCAAGAGAGGAGATCATCAATAGCTTAGTTACATCAAGTCTTCCCTTCTTTTATGTCATTATAAACTGAGTCAAACATTTGTAGTACTTTTTACACTTTTCTTTAAATCTTAAACTTAACTGTCTAAGAACAGTACCCCCCAATCATTCCATTTCAAAGATTTCAAAGGCACAAATCAGAGTCCTTCAGCCTTCACTTCTCCTTTTCCCGTCTCTTCCGCAACTTGTAAGGACTTTTTGGGGCTGCTGCCCCTTGCTCCACCAGAGAGTCCTCTTCGAAAGAACCCGAGTCCAGCTCGCCACTAGACTTACTGTCTTCTTTTTTTTCCATCCTCTGGCCTTCCCAACTGGACCCTTAGAAATTCCCGAGCTTTCAGAACAGAGTCAATCTTTTCTTTTTTATCCTTGATTTTGAAGTTGATGTTTTCTGGAAATAGCCATTTATATCCAATTGAATTTGTCTGAAGAAAAAGCACAAGATCTTTATACTTCTTTCTCCATTGTCTTATTTCAAATGGAATGTCTTTTAAAACTCTAATGGCATTCTCTCCCACTTTCATGGATATTCTAGAAACTGCTTTCAGGATTGTGTCCCTCACATGCCTCTTCAAGAATATTACGACAATTTCCCCAGGCAGATTATTTTTCTTTATATAGCCTGAATATGATCTATAGACCACATCCATATCGCTTAGCAATGAAGCCTTCATCTCTGTCACTGGGGCTAGTAATTCACACATCACTTCTTTAAAATTCTCTCCCTTATTCTCTGGCATGCCCTGGAAGCGAAGGATCATATTAGCCTTCTCCATTTGTAATTGCAGCAGCTGATCTTCCATGGAAATTTGTTTCCTTTCCAGCTTTTGCACTTTTTTCTTTACCTTTTGGGTCGTTGCATCCACTTCATTCACCTTCTCAGTATTTTATTTCATCATTTGCAATGTCTCGTTTATCTGATTTTGCTGAGAGGTGACACATTGCATCATTGTTGACATTTGTTCCTTGAAGTTATTCAGCTGTTCCAGCAGGGGGCACATGGATTCTGCTATGGTCTTAGCCAACTCACTGGTAACGTCCGGTTTCGGGCTCTCAGGCCCTTTCAGTTTCAAAAGTTTTTCTTTGTCCTTCTTCCCCGCCATCTTTATCATTTGTTTACTTTCGCAAATTTTTAAAAAGTCTCTGAATGTGAGCTTGAACGCATAAATTCGCTTTGGTAAGTACTTCTAGACAGTTTCCTTCACATTTTCTTCTGCTCCCCCCCTCAAATGCTCAAAAGTTCATGCGCATGGGAGGCGTCCCTCCCCCGCTCACCTTTTTCCTGTTCAGTGGGGTGGGGTGGGGAGCTATCTTTTTCCTTTGCAGATGCTTTAAAACTGACTCACGTTCATAATTGGTCTTCCAACCTTGTTTTCAGCTTCATTTCTGACGTTCGATCTCCTGCGCTTGCCCCGGTCGGTGTCACTTAAGTCCATTCGGTCTCTCAGCACGGAGAACCGTCAGAACAAAGAGGTGCCTCAATTCTCCGGCATTCCGCCATCGAAGAGGCAACCTCTTATAAGTTCCATGGCCAGGGTCCCTTCGCTGGGTCCCTGGGGGGGTTAACGAGCCTGCTCACCCCCTCCTTCAGCTGGAGTGCAGCTTCACCCCCGGGAGTCCAGGAAGTGAGTCTGCTAGCGCGCCGCCATCAACCAAAAGTCCTTGTTTGACTAGGTGTTGAAGACAGTTGAGGCCTGCTGCCGTCCAGTCTCGAAAAGCTCCTGGTTCCTGTCCTGGGGGAAATGAAAAAAAACATTTGAGGGCTGTGCCTCTGCTAAGCCCCTGACTTCTGCATGGCACAATAGATCTCCATATTATGGATCTATCTCTAAGAGAAAATTTTGAAACTGAGAATAAGTAAGGCCATGATGCCTGATGTAATTAATGTTGGATACAACAATACGCATCACACTTTCCCATTCAAGAATCTTACGACACAAAGCTTGCTAATGGATGATTTCAATATCTCTTCATTGATTCTAGCAACTACACCAGTTTTACTTCCTACCATATTTCTTGCACCATCAGTTGTGATGCTTTTCAATTTATCCCAACTCAGACAAGATCTACTGATTTACACACCTTCAAGAATTCGTTTTCTGCAATGGTACAGGTACCTGAGCTTTGCTGGCTAGTAAAGCACCCAGAGTGGCCAAATTGCTTGTGTAGTGGATAAGACCAAGAGGGGGCTGACAAAAGGAACCATGGAGACGAGAAGAAATAATGTTGCTATTGTGTTTTTTGCCAAGAAAGGGACAGGAAGAACAGTAGTAGAGATGGTGCCTCTTGAGGCAGGAAGAATAGTGTAGGTCTGAGAGAAAATGCCTTTAGGGTGATCACAGCAAAAAAAAAAACAGATTGGAGGGCTGCACAGAAAGAGCTTGAAGGCCGCAGGTTGGGACCCCTGGTCTAGACAATGGGATGGTCAAGCCCCCCCCCAGCAGGAAGCAAAAATTTGGTGGGAAGAAAATGAAGAGGAGGAGGAGTATGACAACAATAACAAGGAGGAGGAGCAGGAGGAGGATATTGGATGTATATCCCACCCTTCACTACCCAAAGGAGTCTCAGAGTGGCTTACAATCTCCTTTCCCTTCCCCTCCCCTCCCCACAACAGACACCCTGTGAGGTAGGTGAGGCTGAGAGAGCTCTTTTGAGAACTGCTTGTGGGTACCACTTCTGAGTAGGCCTTCCTAAGGCATCTAGATGGCAAGTGATGGAAATAGGGTGCTAGACAAAAAATGCTCCAATAAGGTAGAGGTCTTACATTATTATAACAAACAACTTACTTACATTAATTGCAAAAAGTAGCTGATTAATATCAGCAAGTAACTTTTCTAGCATTACTACACAAGCAAGCAAATTGCTATTCACTTCCTAAAGTTAGGGCAGTTCATTTGAACTTCTGGTTATCTACCTATTCAGAAAATTATTTTTTCTAATACCATGACATTTAAAAATCCATTTAAAACTAAGACTAAGGGCTGTGAGTAACTCTGGCTGATTTATTCAAATCAGAAATATGTAGCATCTAAATAAGTTTTGCATACATTTGACATCCTCATCTGTTTCAATTTCCTTCTGCAGGGAGATCTGGAATGAAGGAATCCCACAAAGACGAGGAGTTTGCAGGGCACAGAGCTTTTTCAAAAGTCTTTTAAATACATCAGCAAGAACCAAATCATCTGGAAAAGACAAAACCCACATCTTACCCTCAACTAGCACTGGTATTTTCATCCAGGCTTTCTGACAGCCTTCTATGCATATTTTAAGAAATTACACAATTTATATAGCAGGATTCACGACTGTGCAATGGCTTTCAAGATGACTGGCCTAAATTAGCTTATAACAGGCCTAGTTTGCAGACCATGTGTCTGCCCTCCTCATTTTATTATTTTGTGTCACTAGAAAACATGCTGATCATGAGATGCCAAAAATCTGTTCATTCCACAGGTATGAATGCTGTTCAGTGTATTTATTTATTTTATTTATTTTATTTCACTTATACCCCGCCCTCCCCGCAAGCGGGCTCAGGGCGGCTTACATAAGCACAACTGTGCAATAAAATACGACAGGATTAAAACAGTTAAGGCACTAAGGATATCACATCAGAAGTATAAAGTTTGAGTCCCGTGGCACTTTTAAGACCAACAAAGTTTAATTCTGGGTATAAGCTTTTGTGTGCATGCACATGAAAGCTTATACCCAGAATAAAACTTTGTTGGTCTTAAAGGTGCCACTGGAGTCAGGCTTTGTTCTATTGATTCAGTTCAACCTGGCTACCCACCTGAATCATAAATGTGTATGTGTGTATATATACACACAAATATATACACACACATATACATATATATACACACACACATATAAAAAAAATTCTACTGAGAACACACCACATCCCCTTGGAACTGGCTTATTCCATTTCTCATTATACACCTGGAATCTGTCTGGTAAGAGAGAGAGAGGCACGCTTTTCAGCTGCTTTTACTTGGCATCTCAGCGGGAGTTGCCGCTGCGTGAACATTACTGTCTGTGGCACTCAATCTGCCACAATGACTTTAACAGTTTAGCATCAGATGTGTGCTGAGGAGGAAGCTTTCCATGTAAAGTGAAGCTGGCAGATACTGACTTTTCTACCAGCATTCAAGATAACCCCCCCCCCCAAAAAAAGCAAACTCTTGCTTGCCTAAATTTTCAGGTAATAATATTGTTTTAAAAATCCAGCTTTCATTCACTGGCTTCACCAAAGTAATATTTGCCCTAAGTATCATGAATGTGATTAGTTAGCGGTTCCTACCAAGTTCAGTTTTATTCTCCCAACAGTAAAACTTCAGGCCTTACAGTGCAATCGCATGCAGAGTTACTCTTGAATAAATTCACTTTCAATGAGTTTAGACTGGAACAACTCTGCTGTCCTATAAGAGTACTACTAAATCAAACAAGGTTATTACCTAATTTTTCTAGGTCTAAACTGAGGCTACAGCCACACAGAAGAATATCAACCTGACCACGTGATAATCCTACAGATGACAATGGAACCGTCTGCTTTCTAAAGTGGGCACTAATGCTGCATGCATCAAATTGGTTTCATGGAGGTAGGAAGGACATGGAAAGGAGGTATGTCAGAAAAAACAATACCTTTTAGAAAAATTTTTAAAAAACGTGTCCTGTTTCTTTAAATGTATGGAAACTGTTCATTTAAAAATGTATGGAAACTATTTCTTTTAAAATATTTGCAGGAGAAACGGTAGGCACAGGAAAAGTTAAGAATCCCCTCTTCCCTTCCATTGTTCCTGCTTTGAAAAAGGCCCTCCTTTGGTATTTGTATTAACTTGGAGAGTCATGTTTAGCAAATTCAAAGGCAATTAAGCTGTTTCACAGCAGCCTGGATATGTATATCCTGTCCAACATCAGCCAAAAAACAGGTGACCAAGTTTTGAACTAAATGAAAATTCAGAATTGTCTTCAATTGCTGTTCCATGGCCCCTGCCACACGGGGAGGAAAAACATGGGCAAAATGCGGCTTTTTAAAGCCACACCAAAAGAGACACACGGCGGCGGGATCACATAGATCCCCTGAGCCGCCGCACACTTCCTCCCCGGCATGATCAGATGCCGGGGGGAAGCCAATGACAGGGAAGCGAGGCAGCCGAACTGCACATGTGTGAGCATGCGCAGTTCGGCTGGGAGACGGGATTGCTACGAATGAAGAGCGCGCCGGCAATCCCACGGCCGTGCTTGATGCGGCGTCCCAGGTAAGTCCTCCTCTGGGGGTGGTTCTTTTTTACAGCGTGTTATTGGCCTGAAGGGACGGATCAGGGACGGGTGCGAGCCAATTCCCAGATGTTGCGGTGTGCTCGCGCCTGTTTGCTGAGCCCCCAATCCGTCCCTCTCCTGGGCCAAAATCTCCCATGTGACCAGGGCCCATGTAGAGTATATTACAGTGAACCAATAAAAGCATGTCTTAGGGCCAAACCAGATGTTATGTCTGTCACAAGTCAGGTTGGGATTGCCCAACACCTTTTACAGGCAGAAGTGATGTCAGAGAACTAATGTTCCCAAGTGCTCTAGGACCTGATTTGACCTAGGACCATGATGCGGGTGGATGGGGAGCTTCAGTCTTCTCTCTGTGGCATTTCCCCAAGCTACAATTGCCCTGGGAGGGCCTATTTTCAACCCAACTCATGGCAAACATGGCCCTTGGCCTATGAAAGAGAATATTTGGGCCTGGGCCCAAACCACTCTAGTTGGGCCCGTCCTCAATTCCTCCAGCTGACAGCCCAAGGTAAGTCAACTTACTCAGTCCAACATCCCAGGAGAAAGAACAGAAGCCAACATATCAAGAGGAAGTGGCTCTGAACCCGTTGCTGACTTTATAGCTACAAGAGTGAGATGGCCCAGCACTACCACCAACATTAGAAGCCTAGCTACTGGCACAGAGCACAGCATAGCTACCGCCTAGGAACAGGAACCGATGAAGCCAGACCAGGCCTGTTGGCTGTAGCTGACTCACCCAGTGAAGAGTGGGGATGAAGCCTGGCCCTGTCAGCAGCCAGCATGTGGAGCTGCTTCCCAGCCCTAGTTTATGACATCATCAGCCAACACCATGAAACTGCCAGTTAGTACTAGTCAGACTAATGAATCACACAGGCTACGTCAGGAGATGGCTAACTGGGACCACCTGGAAAAGGAGGCACAGCCCAACCAGGGCAGGACCAGGTGTCAAGAGAGATGGATGTGAAAGGAAGAGAGTGATTGATCTAAAAGGGAATGAGGGGGTGGAGCTAGATCTAGGATGAGGAATAAAAGGAGGGCTTCATAGGCAACCCAGGGAGGAAAGAGCGGGGCACTGAGCCTGGTGGGATGACTTAATGGGGGGTGGAGGGAAGAGGGAAGGCCCAGTCCAATTTCTGAGGCCTGATGCTGAGGGCATGGTGATGGAGAGGGCTGAATCAACAGAAGAAGGTGCTCACAGAGAACAAGAGACAATCTGCCAACCAGATAGAGAGGAGATCAGGACTGTGTCTCAGTAGGGTTGCCAGTCTCCAGGTGGGGCCTGGGGATCTCCCACTTTTACAACTGATGTCCAGCTCACAGAGATCAGCTCCCCTGGAGAAAATGGCTGCTTTGAAGGATGGACTCTATGGCATGGTCGAGAGAGAAAAGGGGGGGGAGGAAACTCAACCCAAAATGTAGCTGTGATCTAAGAGGGTCAAGTTAACAAATACATTCTTATAAAAATATAAATATTTATTATGGTGTAAACATAAATAAAACATACATAAGGTTAAAAGAAATAGTCCAAATATCCAACTTTTAAAGCTTATTGCATTCAGAGCTGATAGTTATACATGTTCAATTGATGGGTAAAACTTTTGACCAACAGACCATATGCGTTTCGGCCCCTTCGGGCCTTCCTCAGTGGTCAATATTCCTATCGTACAATAACACACATCCAGAAATGAATGTATAAAAAAAATTCCATAGAGCCAGGTGTTGCTTTCTCATATGCTTTGCAGTTGTGAAAAGTTTGTATAATGGGCCATGGATAGTAACTGCACAAATTCTCCAAATTATTCTGGTAACGAATATCCAAAGTGTCAGGATGTGTGTCACTTCCATCAAAGGTAGTAGTCTATGGCATTGTACCATGCTGAGGCCTCTCCCCTCCCCAAACCCCACCCTCTCCTGGATCCACCCCCAAAGTCTCCAGGTATTTTCCAACCCAGATCTGGCAACCCTAGGTCTCAGATGACCCTTAAGTTGTTTTGTTTTTCTACTTGCTCAGAAAGAGTCAACTGGACCAGTGTTCCCTCTAAGCTGAGTTAGTATGAGCTAGCTCAGTTTTTTAGCCTCCGGCTCACACATTTTTCTCTTAGCTCATGAAGGAGGGCTCCAGAGTAACCTAATTTATGCAGTAGCCAAGTCACTCACTCGCAACTTTGATGCCAGTTGCTCACAAAGTGGAATTTTTGCTCACAAGACTCCACGGCTTACAGGGAACATTGAACTGCACCCCAACTGTCTTGGAAAAAATCAATCAGTATGTGCTCTGTGTTCACTGTGTATCATTCACCTATTGTCATTTTCAAGTGCATGGAAGTACAAAGGTTTCCTGATGCCATCTTCTGTATATTTTAAACACACAGAGAAGCAAGTAATGGGAACATGTGCCTTTCCCCCTGAATGCACTGGGTGCTTGTATTCAGGCACATTCAGAGAAATTATAGCAAAGGAAGCCTTCCTGTCCCCAGATTCTGGTTCTTCCGACCCTTCTTAAGCTCCTGGTCCCAGGACAGCCTACTGCTTTTGATTCTGTGTTCCAGTTCTGATTTTGAGAAGGCATTATCAGCTTCAGTACCCCCGGATTGCATATACAATCCCAGAGACTGTGTCAGAGCTGTAAACTGGCACCTAATTCACAGTTCAGTTCCACAGGCACAGCACCGTCTTCCCTTTCTTGCTAGACAATTTGTATGTGTGAGATATTCCTCCTCTGCCTTCCTTCAGGCATATTAGCATGCACTCAACATGCCCAGAAAAAGAAAGTGTTTTCCCCTCTTTCTGCATCAGATAATCAAGCCACTCACTCTCTGTGACCAACATGAAAGAGAAAACATCCCCCTCTATGAAACAAAAAAATAATTTCAGGGAATATAAATCAATCCTTGAAAAGCTACCATGGATGCCCACAGGATGTCAGACATCTCCTTCTCAGTAAATTACGGGGGGGGGCAGTCAGAGACAGTAAAAAAGCAATAAGAAGTATTTTAATTAAATTTGACAATAAAACTAAGGAGAAATCTAAAAAACAATGCCTGGTTATTACCCTTATCATACTCGTTGAACATCCTCAGTATATAATCATCCCAAAGCAAATAGCCAGTTGCAAATAATTATCACCTCTCACCTCTTTTTTTCCTTCCCCTTATTTCATTCCTTGCTACCTGATGAAGGACGCTTGCAAAAGAAAGAAAGAAAGAAAATCTGCTTCTTGATGCAATCACCAGTCTGCAATTCAGAATTAGATGCTGCTATATCACTGTCAATGAAAATGCTGAAAAATAAGTAAAACTCTTTAATAAGGAGTTCATGTTTAATTTTAGTATGGAAACTGTTATTTTAAGTTATCAATGATCTGTCTGTGTGGTCCATGTTTTTATGCTGGATTTTAATATCTTTTAATGTTTCATTTTTATTATTTTTATTTCAGCAGATTACTGGAGAGGTGGTGTAAACATTTTTTAAATAAATAACTAAATGAATTTCTTCTTCTGGATGCATTGCCCTATTGAGTGCATCATACTTCTCCTTTCTTTAGTTGCATTTTTTTATTTTTTTAAACATTTAACACAAAACATTTTTTAAATAAATAACTAAATGAATTTCTTCTTCTGGATGCATTGCCCTATTGAGTGCATCATACTTCTCCTTTCTTTAGTTGCAATTAGTTGCAACTCTTGACTCTTAGCAGGAAATATATATTAAACATTCCTGTCAGACAGAAAATGTGTCATTGTGCTATACTGGCTCACAGGGCTGGGGAGGCCTGGCATAATAGGGTTGTGTAGGAGGTTTGGTAGAAGCTGTAATTCCATGACTTCATCCCCAATGAACACACTATGGTTGCCAGGCCTGTGCCTGCAATTCCCAGGAAATGGCTGGGCCAGGTCTTGAGTCGCCCAGTCTGGGTGGAGTAATTCACAGAGATTAAGGTGTAGAAGATGCTGAAGGGCGGGGTTTGGGAAGGGAAGGTTGCTCAGCAGGGATGTGATACCATAGAGTCCACCCTCCACAGCAGCTATTTTTCCCCAGGGGAACTCATCTCTGTAGTCTGGAGATCAGTTGTAATTCTTGGAGTTCTCCAGGCCCCATCTGGAGGTTAGCTACCCTAGTTGTTGCATCTAACCCAGAAGTGACATTACTTCTGGATGATGTTCTAGCAACCCCCCCCCCCCAAAAAAAAAATGACAAAATACTTTTTCAGACTGAAAAATTAAAATGTCCTGATGTAAAAACCATAAAAAGTTAGATTTGTAACAGAGAAGCAATCATATTTATTGGTTCAAATTTGTCATTCTTTGGGTGTTTTCAGATGCTCAAATGGCACATATTCTAGAATATATAATTGCGTTGGTATAGAAACAGGTACAGCGCCATAGACTCCACCCTCCCAACCAGCCATTTGCTCCTGGGGAACTATTGTTGCCAATCTTGGCCTAGCAGCCATCAAACCATTCTCTTCATCCCCCTGCTGTGCAGCTGACTTTCCCCTAGGGTTGCCAATCTCCAGATGGGACCTGGAGATCTCCCGCTGTTACAATTGATCTCCAGATGACAGAGATCAGTTCCACTGGAGAAAATGGCTGCTTTGGAGGGTAGACCCTATGACATTATACCTGCTGAGTCCTTCCGCCCCCCCCCAATGCTGCCCTCTACAGAATCCACCCCCCAAATCTCCAGGAGGTACTTTACCTCCTTCCAGCCTATGCATTCATTACAAATCACATCTTTCGAGATCCCATTGTATTGCTTTCACAACGGGCTTTACTGCTAGTGTCATATAATGGAACTCTGGGTGTATTACCCACACAAATATGTAATCATAGTGATAATCTCTACAATCTTTTGCCCTCAATTATATTTTACAAAAGTTATACATGCAGTGAGTAAAGTTCAGTTTTTAACTTACTTTACATGGGATTGCCTTTGGACCATAGAGGTATGAGAGCAAATAAGAGCTTACTCATTTTTGTTCAGCATGTCTTGATCAAACCTTCATTTATTTCCTATCCCTATAACAAATTATAATTTTTTTCAGCCACTGTTCCTTCACTACAGAACATCTAGGACAAAAAATTGCACTAAATGTGTGTACCGCTCCTGCACTAAAAGCAACAAAGACCGGGGGCGGGGGGGACTTCTAATTACTACTAAATTTATCTAGGCTACTTTCCTATCAAGAATGGCCACAACTTGGGGGCTTTCAGGCTACTGTCACAGTTGATTGAACTAGCAAAACACACTGTGACAGACAAAGCCAAGTCCATTCCCTTTTCCAATATCTGCCAGTCCCCTTTGTACCCTGGTGGTCTCGAGAAAAAAAGCCAGAAACAACCAATCAGGGCCCTTGGAACACTTGAAGGGAGGAGCAGAGGGAAAAAGAGGTATTTAATGGAGGTTTGTGTCAGGGTAGGAATCTTGCTCTGTCCACAATCACTTGAGGTGAAAGTGGACTGTATAGTGTGGTGGCTTGGTGTGGCAGTAGCATGCACTGGAATATGGATCTCATATGTAGTTTTTTTTCTGGTTGATTAGTAAACTGTTGTGCCAGGCTGATGTCTGCCTTTTTTAAAAGCTCTTGTAGTCATCCGAACACCTTAGAAACCTGAGGGGGCCTTGGCAGCTCCTGGCTAACCCTCCAGTCTCCTTATCATCATAATCATCAAATTTCAATGGGTTTTTCCCCTAGCTGTTGGCTGGCAACCTGATCAATTACTCTTCTAGGTGTTAGAAAACTAGATCTTCCTTCCCACTCTCTTCCTTGCTTCCTCCAGTCTCTGTCTACTAACCATTTCCTCTCTGCCATGCCCATTTCCTGTCTCTCTTCATCTATTCCTGAGTAAGTTGGTTCTTGAAAGTAGGTCCCCTTCCTGCTTCCTGATTACCACAATAGACCTAACATAAGAACATAAAAAGAGTCCTGGTTGATCAGACTAGTGGTCCATCTAGTCCAGAATCCTGTCTCACACAGTGGCTAACCAGTTCCTCTGGAGGACCAACAACAGGGCATAGAGGCTGAGGCCTTCCCCTGGTGTCGTCACCTGGCTCTGGGATTCAGAGGTTTAGTATCTCTGAATGTGGAGGTTCTCCTCAGTCAGCATGGCTAGTGGCCATATCCTCCATGAATCTGTCTAATCCCCCTTTAAAGCTGTCTATTCCTGTGGCCATCACGACATCCTAAGGCAGTAAATTCCACATTTTAATCATGCTTTGTGTAAAGTAGTATTTCCTTTTGTCCATCATTAATCTACTGCCCATCAGCTTCATTTGATGCCCTTGAGTTCTACTATTTTGGGAGAGGGAGAAAAAGATCTCTTTGTCAACTTTTCCCACTCCATGCATAATTTTATAAAGCTCTATCTTGTCCCCCCATAATCATCTCTTTTCTAAACTGAATAGGGGAAGGTGCTCCAGCACCTAATCATCTTGGTTGCCCTCTTCCATATTTTGTCCAGTTCCATGATGTCCTTTTTGAGAGACAGTGACCAGAACTGTATGCAGTATTCCAAATGAGGCTGCACCATAGATCTATACAGAGGCATCATAATATCAGCCATTTTATGTTCAATCCCTTTCCTAATAATCCCTAACACAGAGTTTGCCTTTTTTACTCCTGCAGCACACTGGGCTGACACTTTCATTGAGCTATCCACTATGACCCTGAGATCTTTTCCCCTCTCAGTCTCAGCAAGTTCAGACCCCACTAGCTTATACCTGAAGTTGGGATTTTTTAATCTCAGTGTGCATCACCTTACACTTACTAACACTGAACTTTATTTCTCACATTGTCGTCCACTCACCCAGTTTGCAGAGATCCTCTTGGACATGTTTCATCTGTCCCTCATCTAGACTTACTAGGTTACCTGTTACAGTGGCCAGTCTCCTGCTTGTGCTGTAGTTGTTTTTGGAGTGCCTTTTGTCGCTGACATCTGCCCATGCTCTATGGAATGGTTAGAACAAAATGAGGGGGGAATGCCATTGCTTGATGCCATTTGCACAGTCTCTACCCCACAAATGCTTCCACCCTACCAACTCGTATGGCTGGCAACCCTACTTCTCTGTTATCCTTTCTTAGGTGCCTGCCCAAGAAGCCACTGAGTGGGTGTTGTAATGCATCAGTCTTCCTTCCTTACTCCCAATAAACAGGCTGTGCACACAAACAATTATTAGGGCTAAAGTTGGGGTCAGCTCACCTATTTCTGTTTTGTAGGTGTCGCAAAGAGGCTTGCAGGGGGGCAGGGGGTGGATTTCTCCCCCTCCCCAATTTTGAAATCAAATAAATGCTTCCTCCTGTGCTCAGCCCCACCATCTGCAGCTCTTCTTGTTGTTCAGTCGCACAGTCGAGTCTGACTCTTTGCGACCCCATGGACCAGATCACGCCAGGCCTTCTGGTCTTCCGCCGTCCTCTGAAGTTTCCTCTTCTCCCTTCTCCCAATGCTGCAGAAATTCCCAGAGGTTGGTGCAGAGCACTGCAGCCAGGAGCTTGCTGCAAGCCAGTACTTAACTGATTTCCAGAACAAAGTTTTAGTCCAGCGGCACCTTTATGACCAACAAAGTTTAATTCTAGATAGAAGGTTGAAAAGTACTGAGACTGACGAGTGATTACAACTCTCATACTTTATTTGTGCAGAACAAGACAACTTTAGCCAGCTTGCAGGCTGGCTTATATCCTGTGAAAACCACCACCCCAAAACACCCCCCCACATCGTAATAGGCTATTTACAGTGGCTGAGAGTTCCATGGGCTCTCGGTGTCGTGATACACTTATAATAGTAAGACTGGCCTAGATGAGTTTAATCTGAGGTGTCAGTACAGTGACAGTCAGCATGTGTCAGCAGAGGGCATGTGACTGCAGGGAGGCTGGCCAGAACTGGATTAAGGCAGTGCAACCTGGCACTCAGTGTATTGCAAGGAGGTTGCATCAGCCATGAGCTGATTGGTCAGCAGGTGTATAAATGTACAGCTTGTACAGCATTCTTTTTCCTTCTCAATGTATCAGTTGCAGCGGAGCATATTGACACTCAGAACTGTATATAGGTGGTGGCTGGGTGAGAATAAACTCACAGTGGTTGCACCTAAGTTCCTGACTCCATTCATCATTGAGTACTCTATCTCCTCTGGGCACTAACGTGCCAGCCAGCATTCCGCGCCGAGGAGCCAGCAACCAGGAGCACAAGACAGCATGGCACAGGTACCAACATCTCAGCTTTTGGAAAAGCTAACTACAACAAACTACACTAACTGGGCTGTAAAAAAAATGAAATATTTCTTGGTGAAGGAGGGTCTTTGGACTTGTATCTCTGACCCCCCTGACGAGCCGACTCCTTTGGAGGAGAGAAATGATGAAAGAGCTTTAGCCTTTATCACCTTGAGCGTCAGTGACGACAACTTAATTTATGTTGCTGATAAGGAGAGCAGCCAGGAGGCTTGGAATGCTCTCAAAGGAATTTATCAGCAGGCAGATATGGGCTCTGTTATTTCTCTGACGAGGCGTCTGTACAGGACGGTGCAGAAGCCTGACCAGCCCATAAAGCAGCATTTGGCTATGCTGATGGATTACTTTAAGCAACTCCAAGACCGAGGTAAAACCTTTACTGATATTGATAAAGTGTACATAATTTTGGGGTCAATATCAGAGGATTATCAGGTGTTGATCACCATGTTTGAGTCGATTGATGTGGCTCGGTTATCTGTGGATTACGTCACGGACAAACTTTTTTCAGAGGCTGCTAGGAGAGCTGACTTTGCTGAGCACACACACTTGTCTGGGAAGTGTGCCAACAAGTCTGGGCAGACGGATCTTGAAGAGGTTGACGGCACTGAAAACTACCTCCATCCAGCCACAACCAGAATGAAAAACAACTGTCCCTGAAATGGGACCTCCTGCACATGAACCGGATGATTGGGGAGGGCTTCCAGGAGGGCAACCATGTGGGCCGGGGCAAGATAGGGGTCCATGGTGGGCAGTGGAAGGCAGCTCAGAGCGTTCGCATGCCCCATGGCTTTCTCAGGCCGATGGACGATCACATAGTTGTAGCCCGCCATGAAAATGAACCATGAAAATGAAAGTGAAACCATCTGGGGTGTTTGACAGTTGGGGGCCAGGAGACCAAGGAGGGGTTAATGGTCCGTCACCACTGTAAAGAGCCGGCCGTAAAGATAGTGGTGCAATTTTTAACGCCGGCCACTATCGCCAGCACCTCCTTGTCAATTTGCATGTAATTGCGCTCTGCTGAGGACAAGGTCTGGGAATAATATGCGACCGGGACCTCCCGGCCGGCCGGCAACCTGTGGCCCAAGACTGCCCCCACTTCGTATGGAGACGTGTCGCAGGCGAGGGACACCGGGAGCGACTCATCAAACTGGTGCAGTACAGAATTTGAAGTCAGCAAGTCTTTGACCCCCTCGGAAGGCCATGGCGTGTGCGGGCCCCCAGGCCCAAGGAGCATCCTTATCCAGGAGGCAGTGGAGCGGTTCCGCCACCATGGCTTTCATAGGCAGAAAAGCATGGTAAAAATTGAGGAGGCCCAAGAAAGCCTGCAGTTCTGTTTTGGAAGGGGGGGGCTGTCTGATTGCTTTAATCTTGTCATCCGTGGGGTGGATCCCTTGGGCATCCACGGCAAACCCCAGAAACTCGATGCAGGGCACCCTGAAAAGGCACTTTTCTTTCTTTACCTTGAGGCTGGCGGAGTCGAACCTCTGAAGCACTGCCCGGAGCCAATTAGTGAAGGTGTCGGGGTCCGGTGCCGCGATGAACACATCATTTAAAAATGGCTGCACTCCTGGGATGCCTTTGAGAAGGGAATCCATAAAAGATTGAAAAATCCCTGGGGCCACACACACTCCAAACTACAGTCTAGTTACTTTAAACACCCCCCCTGTGTATAATGATCGTGTGCGCCTCCGCGGAGGCCACATCGACCAGTAACTGCTAGTAGGTCTGAGCCAAATCCAGCTTACCGAAAATCTGTGCCCCTGCCAGAGTGGCCAAGACATGGCTTACCACTGGAAGCGGATAAGCATGGATCTGTAGGGCTTTGTTTATTGTGCATTTATAATCTGCACATAGCAGCACATCCCCGTTCGGCTTAACCGACGTGAAGATGGGGGTCTCCCATCGTTTGGACGTGACCGGTTCCAGCAACCCCTGCTCAACCAGATGATCGAGCTCTGCCTCAATTTTAGGCTTCATAGCGATCAGGGGAAGATGGGCCTTTATTCGAATGGGCTGGACATTGGGGTCAAGGTCCAGAGACATGGGGCCCCTGGTGTACCGCCCCTGAGTCCCATCGAAAACCCTTGGGAATTCCTCGCACACAGCAGTAAAGTCCGGCGGCCGGATCTGGTTCACCCCAGTAATCGTAAGTTCCAGGGGCCTGAACCAGGAAAATCCCAACAAACTTGAGAGGCGCCCCTCCACTAACAACAGGTCCGAACACCCTGAGGAGTCCTTAAAGTGGACCTGGAACTTGCCCCAGGCCCGGATTGCCACAGGGTTCTTATTAAAGTCCCGCAAATTGAGACCCTGTGGCTTGTGCAGATGCGGTCCACCCTGCGGACAGAGGGTGTGCAAGGTCTCGGCCAAAATAATGGAAAAGGACGAGCTCTCAATACACAACACCCCTCCCCCCTAAGACAGGGTTGCACCTAGTTGCAACCATAGTCCTGCAGGTAGTGGGGTGGAGACCAATGCTCCCTCTAAGCTGTGAAGTCTTGTGAGCAAAAATTCTGCTTTGTGAGCTCCTGGCATTAAAGTTGTGAGCCAGCAATTGGGCTACTGCATTATTTATTTATTTATTATTAATTAATTAATTAATTAATTACATTTATAACCCGCCCTCCCCGCGAACAGGCCCAGGGCAGCTCACATAGGGCACCAAGTGCGTTCAATATACAAAATTTCATAATACAAATTACAAATTAAAACAAGTTAAAATCAGTTCTATGGATGCACATAAAGACTCCTAACATCTTGCGTAGCAGGGGGGAAGGCTGGGGTGATGGAAAGATGTTACCCCACCCCCCAGTGGTCTCTCACTATAGAATGGTCTCGCTCTATAAAGGAGCAGTGGTGGTAGTGGCAGTGGTGGCTCCTACTCATAAGCCTGGTGGAAGAGCTCCATCTTGCAGGCCCTGCGGAACTGCACAAGGTCCCACAGGGCCCTGATCTCCTCCGGGAGCTCATTCCACCAGGTAGGAGCCACCACTGAGAAAGACCTGGTCCTTGCTGCCACAAGCTTGGCCTCCTTAGGGCCCAGGGTCACCAGCCGGTGTTGTGACCCCGACCAAAGTGCTCTTTGGGGAATATATGAGGAAATGTGGTTCCTCAGGTAAGCCGGACCCTGGCCATGTAGGGCTTTAAAGGTAAGCACCAGCACTTTGAAGCGAATCCGGTATGCTATAGGCAGCCAGTGCAGCACTTTCAGCACAGGTCGGGTGTGCTCCCAGCCTGGGGCACCCACCAACAACCTGGCCGCAGCATTCTGCACCAGCTGTAGCTTCCAGATTTGTGACAAAGGCAGCCCCATGTAGAGAGCGTTGCAGTAGTTTAGCCTCGAGGTGACCGTCGCATGGATCACTGTGGCTAGGTTTTTACGGTCAAAGAAAGGAACCAACTGCCATATCAGCCATATAATTAGTTTGCTCTGGAGCCATTCTTCCTGAGTTAAGACAAAAATGTGTGAGCTGGAGGCTAAGAAACTGTGAGCTAGCTCACACTAACTCAGCTTAGGGGGAACACTGGTGGATACGACACCCTCTGGGAACATCTGAATTCATTGCTTGGTGCAGGTGAGCTGTAGTCCGGTGTGGTTGGCTTTGACGCCGCTAGCACCACAGCAGTCTCTGCATGGGGGATGGGAAGGCTTACCCTAGCACCACTCATCTCTGACAGTTGAGTTGCGGGATCATCTGGAACTTGCTGCGAAACTGTCTCCTGAATGTCAGGTGCAGTCACAGGCTCAGGCATGCTTGCCATTGGGCTGCTGCCGGCGCTCTCTCCAGCCATCTGTGCCAAAGTTGATCCAGGTGATGCCATAGATCCCATCCATCGAGGTGGCCACCTTATAGGACATTGGCCTCGATACAGTTGCTGCAACCCAGGCCGGGGCCCCACTGTAGTTCTGGGTGTAAACCATGTCTCCCAGCTGGAGACAGCTCTCACTTCTCCTGCTGCGTCAGGTCACTGAGGATCGTCTGGTCTGGGTGCAGCCTGTCAAGATGTGTGGTGAGCTGCCTGTTCATCAGGAGCTCCACTGGGCTGCGCCCTGTTGCAGAGTGGGGTGTGACATGCTGCTGTAGCAAGAAAGCAGCCAGTCAGGTGTGCCAGTCTCCCTTTGTTATCCTGTGGAGACTGTCTTTTGTTGTTCACATCATCCTCTTGGCTTGTCCAGAGGGGTGAAATGGAGACGATGTGATGTGCCGAATGACGTTGTCAGCCAGGAACCACTGGAACTCCGCTGATGTGAACTGGGCCCCATTGTCTGACACAATGGTGTTGGGAAACCCATGAATAGTGAAGAGGCACCAGAGTGGGCAGATGACAATGGTGGAGGACATGGTGGATACTGGAACAACCTCTAGCCATTCGGAGTAGGAGTCCACCATGATCAGGAAAGTCTGTCCCTGGAATGGGCTGGTGAAATCCACGTGGAGTCTAGATGACAGCGTGCATGTTGTTTCCCATGGGTGCACTGGAGCTTGTGGCAGGGCCGGCCATGACTCGTGGCAGGGCTGGCAGGCATGGACCCACTCCTCAATTGCTTTCTCCATGCTGGGCCACTAAACATAGCTGCAGGTGAGTGCCTTCATGTACACGATGCCTGGGTGGCCGACATGGAGTGCCTTGAGCACATGCTGACACAGCCTGGGTAGAATAACAACTCGGTTCCCCCAGAGCAGGCAGACTTTGTGCACTGAAAGTTTTTGCTTCCAGGAGCTGTAAGACTTAAACTCCTCAGCCATGCAGCCACTGGCCACCCCCTCCACACCCAGTTGATAACATGGGCCAGGGTGCAGTCCTTAGCCAAGTGCGCAGTGACGTTGGAGGTGTGGAGAGCCGGCTGCGAGAGGTCCTCAAGCAGGAGGATGTGGTGAGCTGGCGATGGGTCAACAGCTGGATCGGGAAGTGGGAGGTGGCTGAGGGTGTCGGCATGGCCCAAGGCCTTGCCCGGATGGTGCTGGAGCTTGTAGGAGTACACTGAAAGGAAGACAGTCCACCACAGCATTCAGGGAGATCAGGATCTGTGGTATCTGCAGGTCCAGCACAAAGATCCCCAGCAGCAGCTTGTGGTCTGTGGTGATGATGAAGCTCCGGCTGTACAGGTAGTCGTGCAACTTCTTGACTCCTGCCACAATGGCCAGTGCTTCCTTGTCGATCTGGGTGTAGTTGCACTCCGCAGATGACAGACTTCTGGAGAAGTAGGCGATGGGGGCCTTCCTCCTGTTGGGCATCCTGTGGCTTAGGATGGCTCCAATTCCGTAGGTGGACACATCACAGGTGAGGATGAGGGGCTTCTTCTCATCAAAGTGCATGAGGATGCTCTCTGAAGACAATAGCTCCTTAGCAGCAGAGAATGCCACAGCTTCTTTCTGGCCCCAGGCCCAGGGGACAGACAAATCCAGGAGCCGATGCAGGGGCTCTGCGATCAACATCTTGTGTTACCTGACTGGCCTGCTCTGCAAGGGCGGCCAATCTGAATGTAGCTGCCAGGAGCCTCTCTAACAATGCCTGCTCATTTGAAGTTCTCGCTACACAACAGGAGCATGGGGATGGAAAAGATTAAACAGAGAAAGAATCACATCTGGGTATTAATGCTGTAGAGTCCACCCTCCAAAGCAGTCATTTTCTCCATGGGAACTCATCTCTGAGGTCTGGAGATCAATTGTAATTCCAGGAGATCTTCAGGCCCTGCCTGGCGGTTTGGACCTGTATACGTATCCTCTCTGTACATTGCCCCCACAGCATCCAGCTTCTGTATATTTAAACATTCATTTTAGCGATACACCCATGCACATGCACACACACGCGCATGAGTGCATACACACACACAAAGTGCCAGCACTGAGATATAACTAGAAAACATAAACTGGGCATATAATATATAATTTAATATAGATATGCTAAAGGAATTATTATTTTATTTAACAGCATGCTAGCTGCCACAGTTCTGATGTTATTAAAACAAATTAATGCCTGCAACAGTAGTAGAGAATGTTACACAGCCCTGCAGGAAAGAGGATGCCTTGAACAATTCCCATTTTAGATTATGTGGAGAAATTGCATGTTTAAAGCTGAATTTACATGCTGAATGCAAATGTTTGTGACTGCGTTAGCATATCAAATTGGTGCAGCTGTACACAATTAGAGGAAAATGTGGCTGATATTCCAGAGAACCTCTCTTTATACTGGCTGTACAATATGTTTGTTTTGTTTGGCAATATCTCACTTCTTTTCCACATGTGGGAATGTTTGTATTACCAGACACGTTAATTTAAAAGGGGGTTGTTAAAGAAAAAGAGATCGAGAGAGGATCTTTGAAATTCAAAATAGGAATGACAAATGGTTGAGACAGCAATTTGGGTCTGAATCTGGGGAAGGGCAACAAGAACATTTCATAAATACAGATGTAACTTCAGTAATGTTGATAGTCAGGAATGTGGCGGCAGGAGTAAAATGCCATTTGGCTCCACAGGCTTTAGCTGTGCATGTTTTAGTCAGTGGCTAAATGATGTCTTTCCATTGTCAAATCTCAGAAAGTGTCAGGGCTCTATTAAAGGTCTCTATTCAAATCAAGCAGAAGAGAGCACAGATGGAATACAAACACACAGCGGAGGAGGGGAACAGAGTTAGCGAAGTGTGCAGTTGGAGAGATTGATGTTGATACCCTTCACTGCCAAGTGAAATGCCAATAATGCTTGTATAGCATTTTGTGAGGGCAATGGGAGTATTGATTCCTGAGCAATAATAAAGAATGAAGCAGTTCTCCCAGGTATAAAAATATTGGCAACTGTTACAAAGAATTGACTCATAGAAGGCAGAGTGCTGGCCTATCTTAATACAAATAATTCAGGCTTCGAAGGATTTTCAAGAGCAGCCAGGCATGGTCCTCAGGCACCTTCTCTGCTATTAATTTACCTGCAGCTTTCACAAGCCTCTCAGTCTATTGGCCAATTGGTCTATGAGGTACAGGGACAAAATGGATTTCTGAAGGCTTGTTGAGAGACAATATGAAAAAAGACAGCAGAGCCATGACTCTTTTAACGTGTAAAAAACACAGGGGGGCAGGGAGGAGACTGGTGCTGCTTTATCTTCTTGGCAGTTCTAAGAGAGATATACGGCACCCACAAAATGTGCACAAACCTCATAAGGACCCTTGCAAAATTCATCCAGAGTTGCAATGTTGTTTTGTTGGTTTTCTTTTGTCCCACACCTCAGAATCTGCAGTTATGGTCCACTCTCATAAGCTATTCAGTCAAGTCCTAACTCTGACAGGAAGCAAAAGCTGATGCCCTAGATTAGAGGGCAGCAACTTTTCATAATTAAAGAGCCAAATTATGCCAGCATTTGGAGCAAGAGGTCAGCAAAGAACTGGGAAAGACCATTTGGATAACTGGAAACAGACAATTTAACATTTTTGGTCATTGACATGTTGAGTAATAATGCATAAAGTATCTGCAGCCCAAACACTGGCTGTTGTTAGGAAATGGCAAACACAAGATTTCATAATAAGTAACATATATAATCAAGAACACCCAGTGCAGTTTATTGCACTGGCATAAATCTGTACCTGATTTTCACTTGGAATAGTGGCAGTTGTTCACCTCTCACTTTCTTTTCTGTAAACCATCTCTAACAAGCTCTCTAGGCCCATAAAAATCTTTGCTTGCCATGCCCTTCACATATTCTAGCATCTCACCTATCCCAGTACACCTTAATGTAAAGATTAATTGTTGTGTTTTTTTAAAAAGCCATATTTTGTTCCATACTGAGCCACATCTGGCCCTAGAGCCATAGCTGCAGACATTTGCCTTAGAAGTTATACTATTTTCCAGTCGATGGAAGACATCAAAAACTATTCTTTCCCATAAAACCTCATTGTTAGTTTTTTGACAGAATGGGTAATTTAACATGTTTTTAAAAGAATGAAAGAAAAGAATTGGAAATTGCTTAATAGTTTTACCAAAGCTTCTCCAGCTAACTAAATTCTTGTTTTGAACCTCTTTCTGTGAAAAGGAATTTCAGTGGGCCTTGTGCAAGAGAACTTCCCACTGAATGATGCCATGAATAATTTATGCAGTATTAACCATTTTCATTGTTATAGCTAATAGTAAACTGGATGTCACCTGGGAAGGTAACAGCTGCATAACGGACCATGCACAGAAGAAGTAAGGGCCTCTACATTCTCAGGCGACTGATCATTTATGCAAAATAATGACTTTAGGTATTAGCCCAAAGGGGGGAAGATGGGCACCTACCCCCAAACAGCCTGAAGCATGTGTTCTAAAACACAAAATGCTGAGAGCAGTTCAGTGTCATTCAAAGGTAAAGTCATTGTTATGACTACCGTAAGTGGATCAGATCAGAATAATAGTATATAAATTAAGTGAATGAACAAAAATAAACAGCAGAAACAAAGACATGGAAAAATTTTTTAAAAAACAAGTCTGGATTGCTCTTATGAGTAATGGGTGCCAATACATTTCTTTAGACAGAGTTAAGGAAAACCCTCCTTGTGGTACAATTCTTGGGGGAGAGATCTACATTACATTGATGCACTAAGCACCTATAATGAGGAAGTAAAACATGTAAAATAACTCTGAACACCTTTGTCATATATCTGGAAACCCCTGCAATAATTGCATCATGTTGAGGGGCCCTAAGAGCCTCAAAAGAAAGGGGTGGAATGCTCATGGTATCTACTTCATCAGTGGTCTGCAAGGTTCAGAAGGTTATAAACAGGTACTTGACTGAGAAACCTCACATCCACTTTGCCAGTCCCCCAAACCTTGATTTCCCTTTTTGTGATGCACAAAGAAATATGTGAAGGGTTTTATACAGCTCCATACAAATCCTCAGTTCGCCAATGTATGAATAATTCAGATTATTAGTTTAGTTATGGCCTGTAGTCGAATCCTATAGATAGCATTTGAGAGATAACTTGCCCAAGGAGGGAAACGCTGCTTTTCAATTCTTCCATTACAGTGAGAAGTCAGTTCACACGTTGGAATAGTCTGTATCCCTTTAAAAACAGTAATACGATTTTGCTTAGGAGTTGCCCGTATATAATTATGTCTGACAGATTTATCACCTATAAATATTTCAAATTCTTCCCACCCCTATAAAAGGAGTGCTTATTAAATACCCTAAGGCAATATATTCCATGCACAATGTAGAAGGCCAAGAAATGTCTTCTAGAAAAGAATTAAGAAAATGTATGCTGAGTAGCAGAAATTTGATAAGTTTTCACTTGGTCTTCTTGTACAACAAGCTGGGGGGGGGGGATAATGATCTCCCAAGTTTTCACCATCTCTTTTGTTAGGGAAATTATGACAAAATCTCAGGAATTCTCAATATTTTGAATGAAATTTCAAATTCTACACAATCCCAAGCCATCCTTTGATCGAGTATCACCAGGTGCCACCTGAACTCATTCCCTCCTTCCATTATTCAAGGGATGAATTAGAAGTTAAAGTGAGTTGAAAAGCAGTAAGCATCTTACTGGTATGAATGAATCAGCAGCTCTTGACTGATCATGTAAACAATAACAGGATTATCTCTGGTGGATAAAGTTTACAGGGTTTATAGTTCACTACAGAGGCACACTGACATGTGAATATGAAGATAATACAAGAAAGGACACATACTTGACTAGCAGGAGCACACCTTTGCTTTGCCATTTGCTATGCCCCATTCTAGGGTATACCAGGAAATGTCTGCTCTTTGGAAACAGGAAAAAAAGTCACCCTGAGGTTGCTCAGCTGCTTCTACTCTTGATTGTCTGCTGTAACTTTTGCTATCCTCACCTTCCTTCAATAGCAATGTTCCCCAATGTACTCCATAACTATGCAGAAGTAAAGATTTAGAAGAATGTTCAGGTAAAAGATGCCCAGACCCTGTAATCTACCGATTTGCTCTTTTCAAAGCAGAGCTGTCCTCTGCTGATATGAGCAGGAAAAACATTTTCCTCTCCATTGCAGTTTTCTCAGGAAATGGCACTGCCTAGAGGTAGGACCATACCATTGTAAGGGCTTTGGAATCCACTAGCTTTTCACACAACAAACATGTAGTGTGTGACTCACATATGCATGGTGAAATACCAGTGTATGGCCTACTAGACAGCCTTTTTGGGACAGTTGTCAGGTGGGTGTTCAGTTTTCTACAACAATAAACGGCATTGCCCAGAGGCTCTTCTCCTTCCTGCTGACTTGCTTCTACCTTCTGTACCTTACAAACAGAATCCCCTCTGTTCTATTACATTTTTATCCTACCCTTTCTCCAAGGAGTTTAGGATGCCATGGTATATATGGTTATCCTCTCCTCACAACTATCCTATAAGGTAAGAGAGAGAGAGAGGTCCAAGGTCTTCTAAGAGCAACATGACAGTAGGCTTTGGGCTTTTCCATGATCCTTCCAAGAACCTTCAAAGGCCTACATATACTTATTAATACTTTATCTGTACCATTCTTCTGCTCTGGGAGTGATGTAGTGGCAACAACTAAGCAAATCTTCCCCCTTAAGTTAGCTACTTCAGCTAGGTTTGCCAGGTCCCACAGGCCACTGGGGGTGGGGGGGGGTAGGCATGCCAGATCCAGGCATGGAAACTCCTGGAGATTTGGGGACAGAGCCTGGGGAGGACAGGAACCTTGGTGGAGCACAATGACACCCTCCAAAGCATCCATTTTCTTCAGGGGAACTGATCTCTGTAGTCTGGAGATGAGCTGTAATTTCGGGGGATCCCCAGGTACTACCTGGAGGCTGGCATCCCTAACTTCAGCAGTCTGAAATGACACAGTTGAGACATAAGTGCACTGTTTCATAGGGTTGCCAGGTCTCAACTTGCTGCTAGTGGGGAGATCTTCTCTCCAGGAGCTTCTGCCACATGCGCGGAGCACGCATGGTGTAATGATGTCACCCAGAAGTGATGTCAATGTGCCACTGATGTTGCGCAGCAATGCTCTAGGTTTTGGGCAAAACTCTATGGTTTTGAGCCCAAATTTACCATAGGGTTTGGCCCAAAACCTAGAGCATCCCCACGTGACATTGGCGGTGTGATGACATCACTTCTGGGTGACACCATTGCACTGCGTTTGGGGCATTTGCAGGTGGGGTGGGGAGGAACCTACAAAAGTGGGGAAAACCTCACCTGGACCAGGAGGCTGGCAACCATACTGCTTCATTTGGTGTTGGTGAAAAGGAAGCCCATTGTCAGGGCTCTCAAAAAAATCATCCTGGAGGTAACTACTGAATAAACCAGTATTATTTGTAATATGTTGCATATAGTCTGAAAGCATGGAGTCCCAACTCCTTCTTTTCCCAGTCAGTGGGAGGGGGGCACATCAGGGAGTCCCCAGCCTCATGTGCTATCTCCCTGCCCAGTGACTGGGGAGGTGAGAAGCATCACGTTGGCTCAGCGCAATTATTCCAATGCCACAACTGATACAGTGGGAAGGGCGGCTGAACTCCTGTGAGATGGGGAACTCTTACAAGAGTTTGGGGTTGTAAGGCAGGAATGCAAGACTTATACAGCCAGCTTTACAAGACAGACCAAGGTCTGCTGAAGAGGCTTTTGCTGCTTTGGAAGCAGGTTGGAAACAGCAAAAAGAATGCAGGTCACTTCAAGTGCAGTATAACTATCTCCCCTCCAGTTCTGAGACATACATAGGGGATGGTGGGCCAGAGAAACAGCAGCCGTGCCATTCTTCCCCATCAGCTGATGTCCTGCAACTTGGGTGGGAACTGTGTCATCTGAAAGGACCACAAGACAACTCCACATGCTGCTTAGGATGCACCAAGATGGGATGAAAGAGGACCCTATGCCCCTGGACCTGTGTTAGTAATTAAACACTAGTGTTGTTATGGGGACTGGAATTTCTTTTTCCAAAATTCATTTTTAAGAGAGTAATTGATTCCTCTAGCAGGAGGGTAGGAAAGTTTGGAGAGACATTGTCCGCCTCTGAGAATAAAATTCTGAAATTTTGTAGACCCTTCCTTCCTGCCCCTCCTCTTTGATCAAAATGGAATTGATAAGCAACAGAATTAAAATCCTTAAAAACAGGAAAATAAACGGATTGTTGAATTTCATGGAGAAACTGGACAAAGAGAAATTAAGAGAATTTCTCAGGGTTAAAAGTTCTAAAAATTTGACACAGTTCATAAGAAGTACAAAGATGAAAAGACTGGATGCAGAAAGCTAGTTGGAGGGTCTCCTCTCTTGGGTTTTTAGTCAGTAGTGGGTTCTTTACTTTCTCCTTTATATGTAGTTTTTCCCCTTCCTTTTTCTGTTGTAGTTTTTGTAGTGTTAAAAAACCCCAATAAAAAATCCCCTTCGGGGGCTCAAAAAGAAAAGAAAAGAGAATTTCTCTTAACACTATTAGAAACCATAAAGAACCACAGGCTGAAGTAGAAGTAGAAGAAGAAGAGACTGGATTTATACCCCGCCCTTCACTACCCAAAAGTGTCTCAGAGCGGCTTACAAACTCCTTTCCCTTCCCCTCCCCACAACAGACACCCTGTGAGGTAGGTGGGGCTGAGAGAACTCTTGACAGAAACTGCTCTTTTTCAAGAACAGCTGTGCCAGAGTTATGGCTTGCCCAAGGTCATCCAGCCAGGTGCAAGTGGAGGAGTGGGGAATAAAACCCATTTCTCCCAGATTAGAGTCCGCGCACTTAACCACTACACCAAACCAAAACACAGAGATGACTTCCATGAATGTTGCACAATGCAGAGAGAGCAAATATTCTTTCCAAGACAGACCACTTATTCACAATGTATTTGTATACCGTCAAATGTCTCCTGACAAAGTGCTTGTCTAAATGGCAACCCTTATTACAGTTTTAGATTGCTAATTTTTCTCACTCTTTGCTTATTTCTACTTCCGGGTTACTGGTAAAAACATTTCAACTTCTAGTGAGGAGAGAACATGAATACCCAGAATAGGTTAAAGGTGTGCCATATTTATGTGACTCTGTATATTCTCCATAGATGATGTAGGTCAAGGGGGATGTGGATCTTTTAGGTAATTCTTAGTACATATGCCCTTCTAAATCCTTTAGCTCAGACTTGCTTTTTTGGGGGAAAGGCCAGAGGCACAAAAAGTTCAAGGAAAAATCAATATATGGGTGATAAATCAAAGCAGCCCTTTGCATGTGAAAGAAAGAAACATCACAAAAGACTTTTCTTGAGAACATATTCCTGAGTTGACATAAAGTTGCTCGTCCCGTAGGCCATTCCTGTTGGCCAGAGAGTAGAGAATCACAAAACGATCAGACATCAAAGAGTCTCAACAGTGCTACTGGGTGTTGAGCCTTAACCTTGCTACCATGTTTTTGTACTTTTGCTTGCCAAGGTCAGTCTCTAGTTACTCAAGCATGTCCCTTGAGGGTATTTCAGTGCATTCCCAACACTGATCTTTTATTTTTCCCTTCCGTCTATTTTTTTTTAACATCCTTTTGGGTACGCTTACAAAGAAAAGCAAGAGAGAATGAATGCATGTAGAAGACCCAACAGAAACTGGAATCCTCTTTGTGGAACCATCTGGGAAGTGTTAGTTTCCAAGAAATGCTTATGTTTAGTTAGTAGTGTTCAAACGGAAAAGGTCTATCTAGAATTTAAAAATAGAATGTCCTTGAAGGTAATATTGCTAAAGACCAGTGCACATAAATGTAGTCATACAGTACAACCAGGAATCTTCAGAACAGCAGGCGTGGCTGTGCTTCTGGGGTAGAACAGGACTCCTTTGGTCTGGCTCTGGTTAATGTCTAAATGGGATACCTCTTGGGATCTACCTGTACACTGCCTTGATTTCAGTGGAATAAATGCAAGATCTAAATGTAGCAAATAGCTAGCAACTATTAAAATATCACAGAGAAAAAAATGGTGCAGCATGCTGAAGATCTTACTTTTTTTCTCTAGTAAACAAAAAAAAAACAACCCACCCAGGTAAATATTAGCATCTGGCAGTTTTACAGCAGAGGAGGTGTCCATTGACACAGCCAGAGCTTGAGGCAAAATACAAGGAGCTGCTCAGAAAGATCTGTTATTCTTACATCAATATCCAGCCCTCCAGCCTCACCAGTGGAACCATGATTTGGCAATATCCTTAAGGTAGGCATTCTTCTTCTTTAAAACTACTGTTATGGGAATGGAGGCCTCATATGGTTAAGCAAGCAATCTGACTTTGATTGGATCTTCAGCTTCAGTTCACCCTTCCTCTGTTTTCAGAGTCCAGATGTTACGTAGGGGCACTGAACTGAGGAGATAAGACCAGGCAGAGAGCAATGGGAGGGAAGAGGCTGTGGCTCAGTGGTAGAGGATCTGTTTTGCATGCAGAATGTTCCAGACAGTCCCTCCCATCTCCAACAAAAGGGCTCTAGGCGTGAAAGGCTGGTTTCTGAGAAGCTGGAAATCTGCTACCACTCTGAGAAGACAATATGGATCTTGACAGACCAATGATCTGACTCAGGATAAGGCAGCTCTCTTTTTCAAAGTGTTGTTAAATTCCACAAACTCCAAAGGTGGGACATCCTTCAAGGCTGCTGCTCCACATTCCGTTCAGGGGGTGTTGACTAGGGATGGGCACAAACAGCGTGGCAAGCAAAATTTCAGGCTGAATTTTGGCCGGATCAGCACTTGGGATGCAACATTCAGCGCACACATGGTCTCCGAATAAATATCTGAGCTGGAATTCTGTTTGCATGCCTGGCTGCTGATTTGTTGCGAAGCTATCCCCTTTCACCCAGACTGCTGGCATGGTGATTCCGGGGGCAGGGCAGGCACAACAGGCCACAATTCAGACTGGTTGTCGGTGTCACACCATGTAATGTTCAGGCAAATAAGGGGACTTCTGGTGTTCCCAGGGCACTGGAAGCAGTCTGTGTAAATCATCCTATATTACCTGTGCTTGGCAACTTGGCAGATCCTTCTTGGGAATGGAACATTGGCAGTTGATTCCGTTGGCGGTTCCATTTGCCAAGACATCCAGTGATATTGCTGAGGTTCTGGTGTTGGGGGGTACTGTGGCTGAGGAAACACAGGCCTGGAATTCTGTTCACATACCCGACCAGTGATTTTTGTTGTGGAGCTATCCCCTTTTGCCCAGTCCGCTTGCAGAGTGATTCTGGGAGCAGGGGAGGCATGGCAGGCCAACCAAGTTCCACCTCCCAGGGCAACTTGTTTTCCTTCCCATGGCTCCTTTTACTGCTCAAGCCACACTGTCCACTCACATCTATCCCCTTTCGCACACACCACTGGTAGGGTGACAAATTGCAGGGCACGGCCGAACGTTTCTGGGAATAGGATGTTGGTTGGTGGGGGGATGATCCACCATTCCCACCGGATGTAATCCATCCCTCTCTCCCCCTAAATCTGGGTTTGGGTGATTGTGGTGTGGCAGCATGCTAGGATGCAGGGTCTCCCCCCCCCCATCAAGGTGATTGCCATGACCTCATGACCAGAATTTTCCCCAGGGCCTTGTCCTGAGTTTGGATAGTCTCTCTCTTTCCTTTTCTTTCCCTCTTTGTTTCTTTGTTCCCTTTCGGTCCTGACTCTGAGCCACCTCCCCTTGTGTCATTACTCCCAACCACCAGCCACCTCCACTTTTCATGGGTGGGGCAATTACTGAGCCCAGACTTTTTGGGCCAAACCACAATTCCCACAGGTGTGGGACACTGTGGTGTCATCCTCATGTGCGATGGCCTGGGGTCCTCAAGGCAGCCCATCAACGCACATTGCTTGCTTCAGCATTTGGTGGCCGTATGCCTCACTTATAGGGTTGTCAAGTTGTACCTTGTCCTGAAGCGGGGGACTCCCGGGTCAATCCTGGAGCGTGTGTGTGCTTTGCGCGTGCATGCCGCATCCACATCACCAGGAAGTGATGCGACCATGCCGGGCACGCTGGGGGCGGGGCCATGGCCATCCGAGGGAAAAACATAGAGTTTTCCCTTGGATGACCGTGGCCCCGCCCCCAGCGTGCCCGGCATGGTCGCGTCACTTCCTGGTGCCGTGCACGTCGGGGTGGAGTCCCCCCCCGGGGCCCGATACGGCGGCAGTGGGGAATAGGCGTCTGGGGCGGGGGTTTCCCCACCCCCCGGGGGGACTTGGCAAGCCTACTCACTTAGCATGGAGTCATCAGAGCTCAACTAAGTCCAGGTCCCCATCGGATACATGCTAGTCATATGTTCCACAGAGTGCTCCTTCTGGAGCCACCATGGCCTTTCAGACTGCCTGCTGACAAGGTGCTGGGAGTCGGGCCACATTCCAGAGCCATCCCTGGCTTCATTTTGCTTGGGCGGTGTGGGGGTGCATTACTCAACCGAGTAATATCCTCTGCTTGGCATGAGCAGGGAGATGAGGTGGCTCATCACAACTCACCTAAGTCCCTGACCATGTCTGAGACTCCCTATAGAAGAGTCTGGTCATTGCTCCAATCCAGAGCAATCCGCTCTCACTCATCCCACTGGCGAGGTGTTTGCGGGGCATGGGCTCCAAAATCCAAGGTGACTGCAGGAGGATAGCTGCATACATATGGCCAACCCTTCCCAGGAACAGGATGTTGTAGGCAGTGAGTTTTAGCCAGAGCCACCCCTATAGTTTTGTTTTGTTCTCTCAAAGATGGCCAGCTGCAGCTTCTTGTAAAAAAAAGACAAAGCAGGAAATTGGAACTTCAAACGTATGTGCAAACCTTGTCCACAGAGGGATGGTGGGCTCAGGGAGGCAAAGTTGTGGGTTGCTTTGGGGCCTGGGGCCTGCCCCATAATCACATTATCCATGGAGGGACGGTGGGTCTGGGGAGACACAGCCACCCACAACTGTGTGGGTGGCTCCCAGGCCCTACAGGACAGGACAGGACAGGAGGGCCTGCCGCATAATCACCTTGTACACAGAGGGAGGTTGGGCCCAGGGAGACACAGCCACCCACAACTGTGCTGGTGGCTCCTGGTCCTAGACAGGGTGGGCAGTTTGGCCCTGCTCTGCAGTCACTTTGTCTGCAGAGGGAGGGTGGGCCTGGGGAAACAGCCACCCACAACTGTGTGGATGGCTCCTGGGCCTAGGCAGGGAAGGTTCACCCTGTCCTGCAATCACCTTGCCCACAGAGGGAAGGTGGGCCCAAGGAGACACAGCCACTCACAACTGTGTGGGTGGGTCCTGGGCGTGGGCAGGGCAGACAGTTGTCCCTGCCCTACAGTCATTTTTTCTGCAGAGGGAGGGTGGTCCCAGGGTGACACAGCCACTCACAAAGGTGTGGGTGGCTCCCAGGCCCAGGCAGGGCAGGAGGGTAGGCCCTACCTCACAATCACCTTGTCCACAGAGGGAGGTTTTGCCAAGGAAGACACCACCACCCTCAAATGTGCAGGTGGTTCCTGGGTCCAGGTAGGGTTGGCCATGCCCTGCAATCACCTTGTCCACTGAGGGAGGGTGGGCCCAGGGACTAAGCGCAGTGTGGTTGGATTCCAAACCCAGGCAGGGTGCTTATGGTGCTTGCCTATGGAGGAAGGGTGGGCCAGGGGAGTGAGCCACCTGCCATGCGGGTGGCTTCCCGGCCTGTGCAGCATGGAAGGGTTGGTCCCACCTTGCACTACTGCCGCCAGCTGTGCAGGTGGCTCCCAGGCCAGGGCAAGAGGAGTTGGCTTTGCAGTCATCTGGTCAGTGGAGAGAGGGTGCGCCAACCAGGGACACGGTGACAGCCATGTGCAGCAGTGCCAGGAACAGTTCTCCCCCACCTGCTTTTAGGGGAGAAGGGGATGTCCATCCCAGGGAACTCCACTGCAAGTTTGATGCCTTCTCTCTACTAGGTCACACTGGGTCCATCATTCTATGGTCCAGAACCCATGCTTGACAACATTACTCTAGAAAGCACTTTCCTGGGGGTGCCTTCTTTGGGGGGGTGCAACTTGGACCCCACAAGTCAGGGCATGTAGGAGGGCATCCCAAGGAGGTGTTCCACAAGTTTGATGCCTCTAGCTTGCATAGGACCCATTGTATATACACTCCTGAAACTGTGCCTGTTATTTCCCCAAGAAGCACTTTCCTGGCGGCACCTTGTTTGGGGGGCCATAACTCAGAGACCCCAAGTCCAATCCACACATAACTCAAGGCGCATGTAGGGGGCATCCTTGGGAGGTCCACTGCAAGTTTGATGCCTCTAGCATGCACAGGGTCCATTCTATACAGACCTAAACCTGCATTTGATGTCTCCCCCGAAAGCACTTTCCTAGGGCACCTTCTTTGGGGGGGGGGTTAAATCAGACCCCCCAAGTCCAATTGACACATAACTTGGAGGCCATGTAGGCCATCCTGAGGAGGTCTGCTGTGAGTTTGATGTCTCTAGCTCACACAGAGTTTGTTCTATACACTCCAGAACCCGCACCTGACTTCACCCCCAAAAGCACTTTCCTGGTGGCACCTTCTTTGGGGGGCCCGGACCCCCTCACTCTAATCTTCACCAACCTTGGTAGGTATGTAGAGGAGAGTTCAGGATGAGCCTCAAACCCATACTGAACTGGGGTTTTTTTTTCAGTTTGTTTCCATCCCTAGTGTTGACTTTCCCTGGAACCCAAATGTGGTTATCCTGCTGTGAAGATGTTTCACACGTCAAGAAACTGGCGGTTCCTGACTGAAACTTTGCTTATAAGCAGGGGTCATTTCATAGAAAAAGAGGTGCAGGAGCTCATTAGCATAAATCATTAGCATAACTTATTTGCAAAAGCCACACCCCCTGACATCACCAGAAGTATGTCAGAAGGCAATACCCACCGCTCAGGCTCCACTGCCCTCCTACATGCCCTGACTTGTGGGGTCCAAGTTGCACCCCCCCGAAGAAGTCACCCCCAGGAAAGTGCTTTTGGATTGCTAGCTATTGTGTGGGGGGGAACGTGCAGATCTATCCTTGCAGAGGAGGGGGAGCTTGTACCTGAATAAAACTTGGTGTTAAAGGTGCCACTGGACTGTCTTGGAACGGGGGGCCAGGGGGAGCTCTGCAACTTACCTGGCTGCTTCTTGCTCTGACTGAGGGCTGCTGGGAGAAGGGGGTGGGGCTTATTGCATGTGCCCGCCACCTGAGCTCTTTACTGCCAGAGCTCCGCTCCTGTGTGCTCCTGCAGGAAATGACCCCTGCTTATAAGTAAAAGATATTAATAATTTTAAAAAGTAAAATAAGCAAAAGAAACACAGATTTCTGTCCCCACAGTTTTTTCATCTGAATTTCAGTGGAGAAAAACAATACACAGAGAAGGAAAGGCCAGACAATGGTAACTAGGTATGAATCTGAAAGTGCTATTACACATATGCTTAGACTCTGATTTATGTACTTCATATTGTCATAACTTTATGTACAGAGCTCACATTTACCCAGACCTGATAACCCCAATGTTTGGGTGTCTGTAAGCAATTCAGATAAATTATATGGTCTTGTAAATCAATATTTTTTTTAGATTTCACCAATCTAACACCAGAAACTTCATTTTATAATAAACTGGTATTGTGTTTTTTTAAAGCACCTTTATCTCTTTAAAGTTAACATTTTGTGCCAGGTGAGTTAATAGGCTTTTACTAGATGTGTGACAAGAGTAGAGTCTTGCATTTTGCCTTAAAATGTTCTGCATTGCTAAGCAGAACATTCTGTTGCCAAGCACAATGATAACTAATGCACACCGCATGAAGCCCACTGCTGAATTTTCCACCTCTCTTTCTGCCCTGCTGAATTTTCATCACAAGCAGTAGCCTGAAAGCCCCAAGTTGTTAAGCATGGTTATGGGAGAAATCTGGAGGTGGAAACCTTGTCAATCACTGACAATGGGACCTTGCTCAGCTGATAATAGAAGTACTCTGCTGCTTACGAAAGATTACTGTTCGCATTTTGGAGAGGCAGCAGGGTGACCTTTCCTTCCAAGAAGCAAAGACCTAAAGCATCTGACAGTTTTACTGTCAGGTTGGACTTAAAAAAAAAAAGAGGAAGCTACGGTACATCTTACATTTGAGAGGCTTTAAAACACTTTTCATTTAAAGAATTTGTATTTTTTTATTGCACTTCTAGCACAATTTCAATCTTCCTTTAATTATCTGGGATGAAATTACATACTTTTATTCCCATTTCTTCTACCCTCTCTTGAATTTATATTCTCCTTCTGCTCTGCCAATTATCATTTGTGAATGTTTCACTTTTATTCACTTCTGAACACAAAGATATTTAAGACCATGGGAGTTTGCCAGTAGCTATGGAACACTGTGTGTATACGGTGAGACACAGGTTACCAAACGTTTTCATAGGAGGATGACTTAAGCTGCGAATATGAATTATTCAGTACACCTCCAAAATATCAAAACAATGACAAAAATGCAGGCCCATCAGGAAAAAAAAAGGAACAGGAATGCAATACATTTATTCATACACAGTAATGGTAACCTGTAAAACCAACTCAAGGGATACATCTGAACTAACATGACACTCAGTTGATCAACCAAGAGGACAATTTAATGCTTAGATTGCTTAGTGCCAAAACATACAGACAAAAAAGAAGAACAGTAAGCTTTTGTAAAAGCAAACTACCATGCTTCATAAAAGGGGACATTAGTAGCTGATTTGTAATATACTATGCTGAACCTAGCCCCTGTGAGAGAACAGATTCAGATAGGGGATATTCTTATGCAAACCAGGTAGACCCCCCCTCCAGGTTTGCAGAAAATGTGGAAATCCCCAAAATAGAAGGGATTTTAACCATCACCACCCCAACAGGAATGCTTGCACTTGCAAAGAGAGTATAATAGGCTGCAAATGTATGCTCCACATACAAATGTATGCAGTTAGAAGTTGAGAAGAGCAAATAATTGGTACAGTCCTCTGCTGGCCTAGATAACACAGATAAATACATCCTTGTCACAGCACCGCAGATCTGCAGAATGCTTCTCTGACTGTATGCCAGCAAAGTGGCCCCACCCATCTCATTAGCTGCAGTCTTGGATTATGACTATTTCATTGTTTTTTATCTCTTTATTTCTTAACGGAGAGCAGGATGGCTAAAATGGTGAGTTGAGATGCATTAAGTCTCCCAGTTCCAACCTTACTTCATTCAGTCAACATCTTTAGGAAAACCACAATTCCACAACCTCACTCACATTTTAATACAGAGATAACAATGCTG